>NW_027282370.1:92500-185462 GCF_046629955.1 Centroberyx affinis | reverse complement strand
ATCATTTTCTATTCTCTACTCACTCCTTATAATTTTTCTATTCTCTACTCACTTCTTATCATTTTCTATTCTCTACTCACTCCTTATAATTTTCTATTCTCTACTCACTTCTTATCATTTTCTTTTCTCTACTCCTTATCATTTTCTTTTCTTTACTCCTTATCATTTTCTATTCTCTTCCCTTCTGATTCTTTCTTCTCTTCTCTTCTTGTATCTTCTATTCTCTTATCTTCTTCCCTACTCTGGCCTATTCTTCTCACTTCTTCTCTTCTAATTTTCTCTTCTCTTGTTTTTTTTTTCTTTTTTTAATTTCCTCTTACTTCCTCTCTTCTAATTCTCTTCTCTTCTCCTTTCTCTTATCTTTTCGCTTCTCTCACCTCTCTTCTAATTCTCTCTTCTCTCCTCTCCTCTTCTCCTCTCTTTTATGTGAATGTATGTCCAATTAATGAGCTTTGGAGCTAATTGCTTTTTATTCTTGTGTGTGTGTGTGTGTGTGTGTGTGTGTGTGTGTTTGCATAATTGTAAATGTGTATGCTCGTCTTTGTTCTTTTGTGTGAGCACACTCATTTGCTTTCGTACAGCGGACATGATTGGGTATGTGTTTCCATGTACATGCGTGTGTTTGTGTTTTTTGCACACATATACTAACGTGTGTGTGTGTGTGTGTGTGTGTGTGTGTCCTCTCCTCCACAGGGACATAGACAAAGTGGATGATCTGATGCAGGACATCACTGAGCAACAGGAACTGGCTCAGGAAATCTCAGACGCCATCTCCAAACCGGTCGGCTTCGGAGAAGACTTCGACGAGGTGAGAAACTCCCTGTCCTCATATACTGTTTACTATGATTTATACTGTGAATCTATTACACTTATGCCAGAAAAAACTGGGTGAACTCTATGAAAATATACAAAACATAGTTATGACATGACAGAATGAACACACAAGCAGTGACACTGTTCAGTGTAATTTTGTTTAATTTAGTTGCTTTTATTTGGTTTATTTAGTTTTTTGCTTGGTTTAGAATGTAAATTCTAAATCATGCATTTTAGTAGGTTGTCTCTGACTTTGTTTGTGTCGACACAAGCTTGGCTGCTTTCTTACTTGTCAATCTTTTTGTGTGTGTGTGTGTGTGTGTGTGTGTGTGTCCAGGATGAGCTCATGGCCGAGCTGGAGGAGCTGGAACAGGAAGAATTGGACAAGAACCTTCTGGAAGTTGGAGACACGGAGGACGTCCCTCTGCCCAGCGTACCGTCAACATCGCTACCATCCAGACCAGGTATAACACACACACACACACACACACACACACACACACACACACACACACACACACACACACACACACACACACACAGAAGATACTCCCCTACTTTAAATTAAATGACTCTCCCATTTTTCTCTCAGTGCCCAAACACGATAGTTTTTGCATGTTTTAAGCACAGAGTAGAAATCTGTAGCAGATGGAGCAATCTGGCAATGAAAAGGTGTGTGTTTTGCATGCTTGCAAAATTTGCATGCACACACACACAAATTTACATTTTATCTCCATCTGCTGGATGCTTTCATCCAATGTACCTTACACTATCATGATTGTGCACATTTGTAACCTGGGTGGGAACAGGTTTGAAGTTGTTACATGTCATCCCCTCTCTCCCACAGTCTTCCTGTCAGTCTACTGTCATCTATCAAATAAAAGAAAAATGCACAAAAGAATAATCTTAAAAAGAACAATATGTATGATCAGTGATGTATTGGTAAATCAAAACAAAAAAACTATTATTTGTTCAGAAAATCATTAGTTTATGCTTCTTCTTTAAAAATACAAAACTGTATCATGTACTATTTACTATGATTTATACTGTGAATATATTACATGTATACCAGCCTAAAAAAATGGTTAAACTCTATTCTGCAATTAAATAGGTGGGTAAAGTGAGTTTAGCTGGGTTTACTCTCCACTTCATCTCTGCATCTGATATGAAAATATACAAAAAATATAGTTAGTCATGGTCTACATATGACAGAATGCACACACAGGCTCTTTTCCAATGTTAAACTGTTGAAATGAACATAACTGACCCCAAGCTGTTTCTGTGTGTTCCTCTTTTAGCCAAGAAGAAGGAGGAAGACGAGGACGACATGGCGGACCTGGAGGCCTGGGCGGCTAACTAAGCTAGCCTGCTAGCTAGCTAGCGCCCCTCCTGTCTGTCTCTCTGCTACCTTACTGCTGCCAGACATCTGGAAGAGAGACAGGGACTCTGGGCCGCTCAGCTGGCTGGCCCGCCGCCGTGGCTTTTGGCCTTCGTCCCGATTTCGACCCGTACCCGAACCCTAAAGTATGCACTTGTGCATTCGTGCACCGTCTTGTTGGCAGACTCAAAAGGAAATGAATCTGAGCTGTTCAACTGGCCTGTTGGCTGTGTTCTAATAAATAATCTATGTTCCAATATGTTTCTCTGCGCTTTGCCCCAAATGTACTTCTATAGAAGATGGGGTATGGAAAGCCTGTGCTCATGTATATCAAAGTGCTCTGTTTGAGGGAAGAGTGTGTGAATACACACTTGGGGCAGGAGTGTGTGAGTGCATACTGGTAGGGAAGGGTGTGTGGAGGAACGGGACGTGGCCTCGGTTTCTGGGAGGAATGGGAAGAATCAACAGATATACATATATATATATATATATATAGGAAAAAGGACAGGGTGGAAAAAGTGAAAATAGAAAGACAACTACATGACTCAGCCATTTTTTCTGCTTCCTGTGATGTCATCTCTCCGCACCTTTTAAGATGATGACGACATACTGATACATACTGAGAACCCTTCAATACTCTTCTATCGTCAACGCATCTCTGGAAAATCTCAACAAAAGACTCTATAGAAATACATGTAGGACTTTCTCATTGAAACATTGCTGCCAAATTCAGTATAATGACACAACACAAACTGCTCTGTAACAGAAGTTAACATCAACACTTAACATGTTGGTTTGTGGCTTTGTTAGCTAGCTAACTAGCCAGCAGGCTAATTTATCAAAGCAACCAATTTTAATGTTAACACACAACCAGTCACTACTAACACTAGCTGCTACTAGCAACGTTAGCTAGTGTGCTAATCAGATGTGTTAACAACAAGACAGTGATGTTAGCTGACCAGATACTATGGTTAGCTAGCGAACAAGCTGACATTCAGAAACAGGCAGAAATGAATTATGTCTGTTCCATACTATTGAGGCGGACAAGTCATAAGTTTAGAAATACAATCAGCTGTTCACAGCCACTGTTGCCATGAGCTGTGGGCCTCCAATATGGCCGCCAGAGGAGTGCATTACATCACCTGAAAGTTCTCTGCTTCTACGAGTCTGATTCTTCCAGCGCCTTCTCTGCCTTCAGTTTGACAGTGATATACTCTGAGAAATCCTACATGGGTTGAATTTAAAGATACTATGTGTGTGGTGTGTGAGTGTGAGTGTGTGTGTGTGTGTGTGTGTGTGTGTGTGTGTGTGTGTGTGTGTGTGTGTTTTTCCAGCTCTTTGCCACAGCGACCTCTTGTGAATATTCAGTCAGTAAGTTCTGAGACAGTGAGCTAAAGCTGACCTGTTTTTGCTCTTGACTCATCTGCAGTGTAATATGGGTTTAACATGGAAAGATGAACATGAGACAAACGACTATCGGTTTTTGGTTATGGATCCATATTGGCCTCCACGTAAAAAAAAATACATAATAGGCAAAATAAAGCCCAACTTTAGCTCACTGTCCCAATCCTTCTGGCTGTAGCTGCACTTTCCTCCCTCTGTCAGCAAGCGATGATGCATCGATGGATCTGGGTCGACTCAGACTCAAACAGCAAGTTGAGGCTGCAGTTTAACAGTTTCCTCCGTCATCTGTGTGGAGTTTGAAAGGAGCAAGTTACACTGACGCATTTTCCCACTTTTGTAATGCAAAATTAACTCATTTGAGAGTGGGTCGACCCCGATCCTGACATCAGAAGACAAACTATTGAGAAGAAGCTTCCACATGCCAATAACATGTTTTTTTGTTTGGTTTTTTTTTTACCTCAAATCTTGTTCATGCTCTCTCTGGCTGCACAGAAATACAGTGACAGGTACTCAGTTCTGCTCAGCGCTGTCGATGGAGGACATTGGAGGTTGGACATTGGAGTTTTCGGTGTGGCAGCCATGTTGGTGCCACATCCCTGCTCCATGACTGTTGCTAAGTTTGCATTCTATACAGTTGATCTTAATAAAGTTGGGATTCAATGCAAGTATCAGTGTGGTTGCATCTATAAATACAACAGCAGGTTTCATTTTCACACCGTTCACAGACAGCTGTCGTCTGGAACTGGTCCTGTATGGTTCTATGGAGGGATCAAAGCACTAAATTCACATCCAGAAGGATAACTGAAAAGATAACTGTAAACTAGGGACAGGACAGATTCAATCAGGATTCAATACGACCAAGTTCAGTGACAACAAAGTCTGACTGCAGAACTATGTTTATTTCTGAGCCACAAATCTTTCTAGCGATGCCATTGGCTGCTAAAATGTAAACAGCAATTTAAAAATGTCATTACAAAGTGACAATACTATAATTTGGATGGAGAGCTTGTGAAACCGTGATGGTCAAGAGTCTCATTAGTGATTACTACAGCAGAATAACATGGAGCTGATATCACCATTCATGTTCCTGACCCAACAGATGGATTGACACGTTTTTGTATCGCGATATGTTGAATTTCGATGTATCGTCCCATCCCTACTGTAAACTATAACGATACATTGGCGTTCACACTACAACAATATGTGCGATCAGACGAAGCATGGCTGAAAGTGTTGCTCATCCTACATTACAGAAGCCAGACACTGGTCTATTTTGATCTGTAAGCGCCTTACTGTTTTGAGCCTACAAAGCATAATTCATATCATTAATAAACTTTCACCCTCTGCACTGGAGTGGGGTCCAGCCTTCTTGTGTTTGCCTTTGGACGCCCATATTTTATCCCCACTGAGCTGCAGTTAATGAAAATGTGTGCACAAAGATACCAACCCAACTGTAAGCTAATTGGCAAACTGATTATAATAGCATCTACCAATGATATTAACCCTCATCCTACCGACTGGGGTACCCACAGACCCCAGAGGTTTACTTTTTGTCATATCTCACAGGTTCAATTTGTCCCTAATGACTTCATATCATTGTTTTCTGTTTCTGTTTTAATTAGTGCTTTTTAAAAAATACCAATGTATCGGGGTCCTGGGGGACCCCGGTCAAAAGCACCCAATTTCCGCCTATGCAGTTTTAATAGCTGGAACTATTTATTGAGTTCATGTTTGCCATGGGTCCTAATTTAAAGTATCACACACTATCAGGGGGGGTAGGGGCTCTCTGTCAGTCATTTGAAGGAGACAGACACAGATGCAGCAGACACAGATTTTCCTCATGTGCTCTGTGACCCTAAATACTGCTCTTCCTAAGGTAAGATGATGTTCAGAGTCACAAATACAATACATCATTTAATTAACTGTAACTCTCCTAAAATAATAATAATCTGTTTTTTTTTTCAGATGACATGAATTACATAGCTAATAATGTTGATGGTTGTTTCTTACAGTAGTTTATTCTTGGGGTCCCCAGGGGCCCCGGTCGGTAGTCCCTGTATGTTAAATATGTTGGTAGGATGAGGGTTAATCACGCAAACTCCACATACAAGTTACAATAATATGGGGCCAGAAGAAAAGAGGATTTCCCTACGCAGATCAATGAAGAATCATATCATCAGACTCTCAGTCAGTGAGTTTTCCAAACACAGACATACAGCCTGGTTCCCATGGCTGCTTTGTTCAGGATGTGACTGACTGACTGACTGCTGTGAGTGTTTTCCTGTGTTTTATCTCACAGTATCTCAGATGCTGCTGATTGGATTTGGACGAAACTACAGAGAACGATTGCTCCTTTCTGCCATTTGACTGACAGTTTAAAAATGTACCGATTGGCCTAAACCAATTGCCCCGCTACAACTAAACTTTACTGTTTACGTCTTGTATAAATCTTTATCAAAACCCACTGGCTCGGTGTGATCATCTGCAGAGAGTCTGACTCTTCAGACTGTTACTCAACACACCGACATGCTTCAGTTGAGCAGGTTTGGTCAGAGGCAGATCACAGCCGAACAGTCGTGACCTTTCACACCAAACCCCCAGCAGGCTCTGAGTGTTTACACAAGTTAACTGGAAATCACCTGTTTCATATATCTGGTATCAGTGTTAGTCACTCTTGATGACAGTGTTAGAAAGGGATGTTCAGGAGACCACCATGGTACGGTGGTCAGGTTGTAAGAAAGACGTCCCACAGTCCAGTCCCAGATAGATGAATCAAAGTTTTATTTATGGTTTTATGTAGTATACATGTCTGTGTGTATATGTGTATGTATGTGGTTTCTGCAAATACAAATAAAGAGAAAGAAATACAACAATCAATAAACAGAATAATCACCTCAAATCAAGTTCATTTTAGATATTCACATGTGCACATTACTGCAGGTACCTGAGGAATTATTGAATTAAGTTAAACTGTAACTCATCTACAAAAGATACTATTTAGACTATAACAATCTAGAATAACAGCTTCAATACTGCATATAACACTACAGATAACTGCCAATGATGACTACTGCTGGCATATCCAAACATCAGTTACTGCATCAAGCAGGAATCAGGTAATATATTAACAAATGTACATGAACTCTGAATATTTACCATTAACAATTAATAATAATTCAAAGGTAAACCATCACTTACATTTGACATCGGACGTTGTGGGAACACAACAACGGAAACAAACGGTGCATCAATCCTACTCATAGACAGCTTGGCAGTGAGGTGAGGTGGTAGGGTAAAGGCAGAGGTGGTAGAAGTACACAAATTCCCTACTCAAGTAAAAGTGCAAATACTCATTTAAAAATATACTCTGGTAGAAGTTGAAGTACCATTTCAAATCCTTTACTCAAGTCAAAGTATGAAAGTACGTGGACTTAAATTTACTTAAAGTATAAAAGTAAAAGTTGTTCTCTAAAAAAGTCATTTCTAATGTTCTAAACTGGTTTTCTGTTGAGCGTTCCTCTGAATCCCAGATGAGAAAGAGTCTGCAGCTCAGATCACAAACCCGAACCCCAGCAGCTGAATTCACTAACGCTAACATTAACTCTCTCTCGTGTTGCTTCTCTCTCTCTCCCTTTCCCTAATTTTTGGTGTCACTTTGCTGAACAAGCAGCCGATCACATCTGGCTCTTGATCAGCTGCTTCTGGGATGGAAGCCGTCTGATGCTGAAAATAATTATTTTTTAGAAAATCAGTTGATGATTTCCGGAGAGTAATGAGTCTGTTTTGAAAATGTAGTGAGTAGAAAGAACAGATTTTTCTTTTGAAATGTAGTGAGTAAAAATAAAAAGACTTCAGTGAAAGAAAAACTTGAGTAAAGTACAGATACTTGAAAATCTTACTTAAGTACAGTAATGAAGTATTTTTACTTTGTTACATCCCACCTCTGGGTAAAGGTCAAGTGGGAGGGAGTAGAGAATCATGGGAGACTGAGTTCTGTAGGGGAAGTCACTCTTTTCTACAGACAGTGTCAGGTAAATGTAATATGAAGAGTTTCATGGCAAAACGATACGCATATGTGTAAACGTTTCATCTAGTTTGCATACACACACACACACACACACACACACACACACACACACACACACACACACACACAGTCTTACTTATGTCACTTTTGGGGTATTTACATAGACTTACATTCATTTCCTGGAGACTTACCCTAACCATAACCATAACCATACTTGCCTAAACCTAACCCTAACCCTAACCCTAACCACTGACCCAAAAATCAGCTTTTTACCAATTGGGGACACGGCTTTTGTCCCCAATTGCACAAGCCGTCCCCAATCAACTGGTCTTAAGTCTGGTGTGTGTCCCTGAAAGTGACTTAAGTCACACCCACACACACACACACACACCCACAGTTCCTCCTTCGTATAATCCATCCAGCATGAAGTGAAATCTTTAAACCAGCCTGACACTGGAGACTCAAACCCCCGAGCGGTGAGACGGTCTGCAGGACGGCCGCTGCTCTAAACCAGTGATTCTCAACCTTTTTCATATCAAGGACCCCCTAATTTACACATTAGAGCCACAGACCCCTAACTTGATGAGATTTTGTCTCTCAGACCCAAATCTGATAATATTTTTATTGTTAGATATGATTTTGTCCAGAATTCCAAGACTATCTGTAGTGTAGGTTGAGAGATAACAGAGAAACTATGATCAAAACAGTCATAATTGTGTTAACTTTGTGTTAAATTAAATAATGCTGAAGTTTAACAATTCATCAATTTGCCGGGGACACCCTGGAACCCCCTCAAGGACCGACAGGTGGTCCCCGGACCCCACGTTGAGAACCACTGCTCCAAACGCTCCTAAATTAGCCGGAGGATCGTGTTTCCACCAGCAGGCTGAGTCTGGACTTCTTCAGCTCCGTCACACTGCTGGGTGGGGCTGGACTGGAGGGCCTGAAGGGCCACAGGTTTGATCCCCACAAGGGTTAGACCAAAGCACTGGGCCTTTTATTAAACATCTGATCATAAATAAATAGATAAACAGATCAATAGATAAATATCTGATATCTGGGAGTCAGTGTCGCCAACCTCTGACATGATGGGAAACTGGAAAACCTGACATGAGATTCGACTTTCTTTTTTTATTTTTTTTTTTAAATGTTCACTAATGTTCTTTTTTAATTCTTCATTTAAAGGCAGTAATGTATCTCAGAGTTTCCCTACCACTGAACAGGTGTGGTGTCACTCTGCCTTCAAGAGCTGCTGACACTGAGATAATTGTATTAGTCTGGGTTTCAGTGGAGAGCTTTAGTGTCCCATGATGCTCTGAATGCTGTTTCAAAGGCTTTTCCACCCTGATGAGGAGAAAACTCTGAGGGGAAACACTGAATCCTTGTTTTTTTATTGGTATAAAAATTGCCAAATGTAAAGATATTGAATATTGGCACAGAAGTAGAAAAAGATATTGGCCTCGACCTGCTTGCTCATCACAAGCCACTCTGGACTGTCAGCTGCATGTAAATATCAAAATACTAAATTAAACGTAACAAAAAGCTAAATGATAAGTGGAACTCCTTCTTTGCCCTCAGTGAGACCATAAGACAAGGTCCAGTATGGAGGAAATACTGGAGCAAAGGCCAGGGTCAGGGCCAGAGGCAGGGTGGGGAGCGCTATTATTAGACCACACACACACACACACACACATACATACACACACACACAAACATGTGCCTATATATCATACTAATGCTGTATTTTTTGCTGTAATAATGCTATAAAGTACTATGAATCCTTTAGTGTGGAATTGAAGGCAGTGAAGCTTATTCTACTTTTTAAGCCACTGTTCTGTAAGATAAATACCTAAAATGTAAATGTACTGCATAACAGGATAAAGTTATATGATAATGTGAAATAATATGCCAAGTACATTATTTATATACTTGTTGAAAGTGACTTCAACACCAGAAATGTAAGCACCATCACAACGGTTTTAATTGAGAAGAAACTACCCAGAAGAGTTTTGTAGCAGCCAGGATCGTTTGAAACTTCTACTGATTCTATTAATTGAAGAGTTGGATGAAAAAGCTCAAGGAAACAAAGCCTCCAGTTCTTTATCAAAGGCTCAGCTCCAGGAAATATTTGTACATTTACATTTTAGTCATTTAGCTGTTATACACAATGACTTATGAGTGCAACAGTAGAATACATTTAGGGTGCGATCACACCTCTAGTTCGTTTTCTTTGGTCTGAACCAGAGTGGAAAAGTTCACTTTGTTGCATTTTTGTATTTGGTTCGTTTAGATTCACACTGACCAATTACAAGAGAACCAGGGCTTGAAAACTAAAGTCACATGACTCATAAATAGCTTGTTTATTGGACAGAGTTTTTGAGATTCAAAACAATTTTGACTCCAGTTCCTGTAACTTCATCTCAGCATGATGGACTTGTCTGTCTCTTCTTCTCTGGTGTTCATACCAGTTAAGTAAAATAGCTGAATACGAGCATCAGTCCAGACTTCATTTTGTTCTGCTAGGCTTTCCAAGCATGAGGAACCGCATCCGTCTCCTTCTACCCATAATCCCTTGTGTTTCGGGGTGGTTTCCTGTAGTGGTTGGATTAACAAACCGCACCACAATTCTCTTGTTAGAGGACTGAGACTCTCGCTGCCGTTATTTGGTGCCACCAGAGTTCAAAGGTCATCGGTCTCACCTTGACAAACCAGCTGAACTAAAGGAGGAAACACTGCAGAGTTCAAACTGCTCCAACATGCTTGGCGAACATTACTGGATCATCACAATGAAAAGTTGCCAGGTGTCTGTCAGGTCTCTAGATGACATGATAGGTCAGAGTCCTGCCTGTCTGGTTTCTTGCCTTGGGGGAGAATTCCTGATCTTATCCAGAGTGACTTGGATAAGGAAAACTGAAAGGAAAACACCCCTAAAAGCAGCAACTGGTGATGCACTTTTCATCTCTGGCTCCATAGGCTCCAGCTCTTTAAAGGAATAGTTCACCCAAAAATGAAAATTCTGTCATCATCTCCTCCCCCCTCATGCCAGGTGAAACACAGGTGAAGTTTGTCCATATAACACACAGGGAGGCTGCAGCACAACTCCATAGCAGCCTTCTCCAAAACAACTGAAGTCAGTGGGGACCAGTTCTTCAGAGTCCCAAAAAGACCTACAGTATATTTACACCATCATTTAGTGCAAATCTTAACTACAGCTGATTGATTTGCAACAAATAATGGTGTATAGGTCTTTCTATTCACAGTGTGATTGTTTGGCTGTTTTAGTTTTGGAGCTCTAAAGAACAGGTCCCCATTGACTTCAGTTGTTTTGGAGAAGGCTGCTACCAAGCTGTGCTGCAGCCTCCCTGTGTGTTATATGGACAAATTTCACCTGTGTTTCATTTGGCATGAGGGGGAGGAGATGATGACAGAATTTTCATTTTTGGGTGAACTATTCCTTTAATAAGGCACGGTGCCGAAAGATGCTCAAAACGTACAAAATAGTGAGGAATAATTACAGCAGACGTTTCAGCCTTCAGCCATCATCCGTGTAAAGATCAAGGCGTTTCTTAAACAAGACATGGGATTGGCTGATGAGGTCCAGGTGTAGGCAGCCTCGAGGTGTTGTCCATATAATTTTTTAATGCTGTGTTGTGTGTAATAAGTGTGTTGACTTATGCTCAACAGCCACAACCAGCATTACTTGAGGCGGTGAAACAGCCGATCCAACCTGATGGATCACATGACAGTGACACATGACAATCACACGTCAGCATTTTCGAAAAGCCCCGTTTATTAGGTTTATTAGTAAAACCAACACGTTTCGCCTTGTGGCCTTCACAATATGTCTAAAAGCCTATATATATATATACATGAGCACATAAAAATCAACCAATAGAACAAGACACAGTGGAAATAACGACCACCAGAATACTAACACATAATTTCATTGAGCAATACAGGAACAGAGGATGTGGTCTTGTGACAACACGAGAACAGCTTTTTCAGATTGATCCACTTGGGAGAGAGCGTTTTTCTGAAAGATTTTTCAGTGGTGGAAAACGGCGTCTTAGTGTGGATGGAAAGCTAAAACGGAGAAATAAAGATGATTTTCAGATTTATCCGGATTACTATGGATTTCGGCTTTAGAATGAGCGAAAAAGGCGAAAATGTCCCACTGGTCCCTGCAGACTGGGCTCCTGCAGACTACAGGCCCTCAAGGTTTTCTCAAGGTTTTCTCCCTTGTCATCATTGCACCTGCTGGTAAAACTGTAAGTCAACACACTTATTAGCTTTAGAACCGAAAGACAACAAATTTATTCACTTTACAGACTCTTCATGCACCTCTAGCTATGTGTATTGTAAACGGACCGAGGCTATATGGACAACGCCTTGAGTTCATATTGTGTCTTATGTAATTACCCTGTGTGTCAGCCTCAGCCAATCGGCTGCCTACACCGGGACCTCCTCAGCCAATCGTGTGTCTTTTTTTTAATTTAAGAAATGTCTTCATACGTGACTTGATCTTTTTATGCCCCAGGTCATCGTCTAATGTTTTCACTGTAAAGACATACATGTTTTGTTTTTTTTGGGGTTTTTTTGCAGGACCAAAAGAAATGTGGAAAAAATACAATAAAACTTTGATTAGAAAATGTTCCTTTGATTTCCCCTGTCCAATGTTTCCAAGAATAAATCACTGCAGAATGATCATAAAAAACAAAAACAAAAAACAGATATATTGCACATATTTTTTATTATATTTTTTCATATTCTGTATTATTTATGTTTCTTGACTTTCTTGACTTGCAGTACTTCCTCCTAACCTATCCCTATTATTTTCCTATTATTTTTCTCCATGTTTATGTTTACTGTATGCACCTTCATACCAAGGCAAATTCCTTGTATTGTGAAAACTTACTTGGCAATAAACCTGATTCTGATTCTGATTCTGAAAACGTGAGACCTCAGACTATAATCCCACCATCAAAATCCCATACTGCTGCATCTGTACCTTCATGTAATCATGCTTTGCAACATTATGTAACATATTACACTAACTTTACATATTAGCTAACTCACATGCATACGTTAGAAAGACAATAACACTAAATGATTGAGGATGTGGTGCAGTCACTGTAGTTCAATACTAATTTATAGGCTACAGACAAACCGTTTACACTGCACTGCACTGCACTGCAGTGTCCATGTGAGGACAGGGAGAGACTGTAGTGAACATTTATGTGTTATAAAGACTGTTTTTTACAGTGTTTGTGTGGCCTATAATATCCAATTCATCCCCAGTAGGCAATATTACAGAATAGAATAGAATAGAATAGAATAGAATAGAATAGAGAGAGTCCCACTGTTGCATTTCATCTGCAAGTTTTCGGAAAAAACTTACAGAGTCCAGACAAAACTCGTTCTAACTACACTTGCCGAACGCACACCCACCCTGCATCGCGAGCTGTCATTGGCTGGCCCGCCCACACCCCGTCTCCGCCAATCACATCCCTCACACGCGGGGCGGGAACTGCGGCAGCCAATAGGAATCGTGAGTTGGCGGGATTGGCGCCGCCCGCATCATGAATTTTGTAACGAGCCAAATCCGCTTCCACGATAAAACCAAGTCGTCATGTTTCCGTCCCTCCCTCTCTGCCCCTGTCCTTTAGCCAGGCAGCCGCTCCATTCAACCCGCCCGGAACAAAACACCAGAAAACAACCATGTCTGAGAAACTTCCCTTCAAAGTTGGTCAGTAGCACACTTTATTACCTTAACTACGCTTTTAAGTTTCATTTCGCAAAGTAGTGTAGCGGTTTGGCTAGCTAGCAAGCTGTTCAGCTGACGTTACCGTAACCGTACATATCATTTAAAGCCTTTGCTAGCACCGGTGTTAGCCTGCCAAGCTAACCGTTTAGTGAAACGAACGGAAATTTGTTCATGGACTTGTTCGTGCATGCAGGTATTCAGACTCTACATGCACACCCGGCTCCGTTGTTTCCAACCGGCTAGCACATGGTGAATAGCTCGGCCTTTTGTTGTTATTCTGGGGTTTTGCAGTGTTTTAGTTCGCTATGAGCTCAGTTTATATTCAGTTTAGCTCGCTGCACGGACATTTTAACTTGTTGAGGACTCGCAGCTCACCAAGTTTGTCAACATCTGAGAATGAATCGATATGAAACACTCGGTCGTACTTGCAGCGAGCATGGGCTTCACTGTGAGCAGAAAGCCTCCAGACTCTGGGTGTTGTAGTTTATTTGGGGCGTCGGAGGCGCTGCGTTCCACGGCCCGAGTTTAGTGTGAAAACTACTATTCCCATAAAGCTTTGCGTAACACCGCCAGCTTTTGCATGACTGACAGGCACAGGCAAAGAACGCAAATATTACAGTGTAGTACTTTGTGGACTACACGTGGTGCTCTGAGCCTCTGCTGTGCAAGCTAAATACTTTTGTTGGATTATTTTTTGTGATCTTTAGGAATTATAAATGAATCCTTCTTTTCTTATTAAATGAGTTTATTTAGTCGTGGCTGTGCAGCTTAAGACGTCTAGCAACTCTGGTTAAGACCAAGCCAGGGATATAGTGGAGTAAAACCCCCTAAACTCAATTTACCAACCTTTTTAGGCTGATATAAATACAGATGCATAATAGAATTGAATGCTTGTCTGTCAATATTGAATTTTGTTTCTGCTGGTGGATGTTTGTTTTATGATAATCAGACTGGAGGCCATCATCTCTCCACCTTTTGTATTTAACACCATGTCTGTAGGACCAATTAAATGCAACATAGATCTCAGTGGAAAAGGCATGCAGTTAAAACCTTATTGGCATGCTCTGCTTTATTTAGCCTAGCTGTAGATGGACTTATAGTCACTTTCAGTAATTAGCCTTGGAGTAGAGAGCATTGTAATAATTAACTCCTTTGCAGCGCTGCCTGCTTATTGAAGTGGTAATAAACATTGCACATCAGCTTTTCAGAAACAAAGTTTACAAAGGCATAATTATCATGATCACACATGTAAAACAATAGAATGAATAAATTGCTCAGTGACAAATAAAACAAAGACTTAATTGTTACAGAATGCATGTTTTATAAAAATGTGTGAGTTTTTTTCTTAAAGAAATTTAAAAGACCCAGCTGATTTTCGCTAGTCTAAACTCCTCGGTCCAGATTCTACAAGTAAATCTGGAACAAATTGTTCTACAACTAGATCTGATCAGAACGGGCCACATGACAGGAGTTCACTACTGACTATTGTGATGTAGGTATTCAGTCAAAGAAATGAAATACCAAGGGACTGGTACTGTGACTGTTCTGCATTAAAAACGGAAATGTACTCATTATGCCTTATTAACAAACAAACTGTTATGTTGAAAAAAAGACATGAAACTCATTACTCTTTCCCAGAGACAGCGCATTTGAAAACAGGCGGATCTTAAAAAGTTGGACATTAGGCCATTAAAATATCATAGATTGTGATGTATCATCAATATGTGCAAAATGTGACACTTGACAGGCAGACTGCAGTGTGAGGAGCAGCTGGTGTTTGGGACAGCGGGAAGGCAGAGTTACTCAATGTCCCGTTAGCAGATAGCTGGGGGGCAAAGTCTGCACACCCTCCACCAGCCACAGGCTGTCGGTGTCAGAGTTCAGCAGAGAGTGTGTGAAGTACTGATGCCTTCACTCAGTCACTCATTCACTACAAGTCACTCACTCATTTACTCTGATCCACTTGATTTTAATTTGTATTTGGCACGATATAGTTTTACGTTTCTAGTTTGGAAGTTATTTACTTTGTTGTATTTTCTGTAACTTTATGTATGGCTGGACGATATGGTTGAAATCAATATCACGATAATCACAAGGATTTTTTTCGATATCAATATATATGACGATATGGCTCACATAAGCGAAATCACGTTAAATAATCAAATTAATGTTCATCATATTGAACCGAATGGTAATGTTTGGTGTGGTGTCAAACTAAACTGAAATTTTCACATAATATTCTTACCATATTTCATTTTGAGTTTCTAAATAAAATTTGCTTGTTCTCATCAGTTCAGACAGCAGAAATGTGCGTCTCGATATCCCAAAATCACCATATCATCACAATATAATCCCACTGAAAGACGATAAACGATAATATTGAATTATCGTCCAGCCCTAACTTTATGTATGTTTAATTGCTGCGGTCTTGGCCAGGTCTCTTCTTGCAAAATTTTGATTTTAAATCTCAGTGAAATTTTCCCTGTAAAGGTTATACAAATAGAAACATTCAGTCAATCCCACATATTGTCCACTGTAGACAAAGTTGCCAAAGGCGTCCAAAGTCCTTGCAGTGTAAGGTTTTCCAATTAGAATACTGACACTACAGGTTAGTGGGTTTGTAGTTTAGGTTAAACAAGGTAAACCTGGATTTAATTGCTTCTGCAGGAGACATAAAACCAGTTTTGGTTGCAACAGGAAAAAAAAATGGCGCTCAAGGAAAAGTCTTAACTGCTAGACGAGGTGAAATTCCTCAATTGTCTTGTACTCCAGTAATTATCATACTTTTATAACTGTGTGTGAAAAAGCCAAGTCTTTGTAGTGTTATGTGCAGAATTTATAAAAGCTTTATTGTTATCGCCACCCTGTGTGTTCCAGCTTCCTTCAGAGGTTTGACTGTGGCCATGGGTGTTTTTTTTTTGTTTTTTTTTGCACATAAGACTGCCTTGACTGGCCTGACTTCAAAATGTTGGCACAAAGTGTGGGTCGGTCATGAGGACGGTCTTATTTCCACGGCCTGAATAAGGACCGTAAACTCTAATATGCCACTGAACACCAAACCCTGGCAGTGTTGGTGCAGGACCACACACAACCTCCTGTCTAATGCCTTTCATTTAACTCTGACCAGAGTTCAGTTCAGTCACTTTTTTGACCTCGGTGTGAACTTGTTTTCCCAATCCTCTCTCTTCTGGCTGGTTGTTCAAGTCAGTGCCGGTTTAGTGCAGTTAGCGGTGTGTGTGGACGGGGGAGGAGAGGGGGGGGGGGGTTAAATGTTATATATTATGGGACTTTAGCATCCTGAGGTTTGCCTGAGGCAGTTTGGGCTTGCAGCGTAGAATTAGAATAGATGGTGCATTTCACTCCCTGTTGTATTGTGTAATCTTCCTCAGTCGTCCTGAGATAACATTTCCCCACTGAGAATGAAAGTGAACAGAAAGGGAACTTCCCAGTTAGGGCTGGGCGATATGGTTGAAATCAATATCATCATAATCATAAGGATTTTTCTCGATATCAATATATATCACGATATGGTTCATGTATGCAAAATCACGTTAAATAATCAAATTAATGTTCATCTCATTGCACCGAATGGTGATGTTAGGTGTGATGTCAAACAAAACAGAAATATTCAAATAATAATCCTACCATACCTCATTCTATGAGAGTTTTTAAGTAAAATTTGCTTGTCATCATCAATTCAGACAGCAGAAATGTGTCACGATATTAAAATATCTTCATATCATCACGAAATGATTCCACTGAAAGACGATAAACGATAATATTGAATTATTGCCTAGCCCCATTTCCAGTGAATCAATATTTTTTTTTAAAGTTATTTTTCTGGCAGTTTTTGCCTTTATCAGACTCTATATTAGACTTATTAGACGGGACCTGGGACGTTGTGGCCTCACGGTCTTCCCCTTTAGACCACAAGCCACCAGGATGCTCCATGGGTTATAATCTTTATTGTAGCTCATTATTGTTACTTTATTTTACAGCACTTTTTTTAAGAGAAGTTCCATATACACCATCAGTAGGAGTAGTAGTGGTGTTGTACTGGGGATGGCTCCCTCGGACCATCATTGTAAATAAGAGCGTGTTAATTGAACCCCTAACCCAGGTAGTGTTGGTGCCATGCACACTGGGAATTGAAAATAAATGTAATTTTGAAATTGTGCCTGGTTAAATAAAGTAAAAAAAGAAACACCAACCTTCACCAAACCAATAGTTATTTCAATGAACATATTATCACAAGTTCTGTGGCTGCAATTTAATCGTTCAAGCAAAATGGCCACTTGAAAATTCTGATTTGAATAGGAATGACCATTTTGTTCATTCGGATTCTGTAGAAGTAACATGGAATAAAACTTTCTCCGTCCCTCTGGGCCTGCAGCTGAAATTCAGCATGTGGTGATGCAAGGCGTGTCTGTTTCATGTTTCATCTTTATGAAAGCCTTTTTTTGTTTTCAGTTGGGAGGGAGAGGCAGAGATTTTATTACTGCCGGAGGGGGGGGGAAACGGGAGGGATAACGTTGTTCTGTAGAGCGTAAGATGCATTATTGCAAGCATGGATAATCTAATGGCCAGAAGTCAGACTGCTTGTCCAACTAAAATGAAGTTGGGACAGATGTTAGTCCGGACCCTGAGGTGGGGCCTCTGTGCAGATGTTAGACAGAAGTCAGTTATGGAGCTTCTGTACAGCAGGAAGTGGCAGCATAAGTCACTGAAAGCATTGTGACTGGAATGTCTCTCATTTCAATCCCCATGTGTTTTGGCAGATGTGTTGTCATGATACCAGACGCTTGACTCCAATACCAATGCTAAGTTTAATATGTCTGAGTAATACTGTGATACCACAGCAAACAAAAACAATCAAGTAATGTGTTTCCACATTGACTTGGAAAACTTTATAGCAACTTTTGCACGGGGGTTTCGTCGGCTCTGTAAGTGAAATGGTTTTAGTCGATTATCAGAATTATAAGCAATTAATTAATTTTTCTGTCGATAGATTAAATCAACTAGCACTAGGTGAAATGGAATTCCAGCTTGCAGAACACATTTGGTGAAATTTTATTGAACGTTTATGAAATTCAATAATGAGTTCAAAGTTTTGCAATGGTATCGAAGTAAAAATTTCGGATATCTTGACAACTCTAGGTAGATGCTTTTAGTAGGGCCGTGCAAAAAAATCGATACAGCTGAGTATTGCAATATTTCTTTCCATGATACTGTATCGATTTTTCAGCCCCTCGTATCGATACATTAAAAAAAAATTATTCATGTTTTAAGCGGATTTAAAATGTCCGTAAATTTCCCTCAAATCCCTTTGAATTCAATAGTTTTGACTCAATTTGTCTGCTGAGTTATCAATATAGTGTGATGTACATATTAGACTACCCAGGTGGTACACAGCAAGTTGTATTTTCAGCTCTATTTTTAAATTTTCAGTAAATTATGTAGAGTATTGCAATGTATCGTATCGTGATATGTATCGTATAGTGAGGTCCTTGCCAATACCCAGCCTTAGCTTTTAGCGAGGTCATGCCCCCCCCCCCCCCACACACACACACACTCCCCAACAAGGCTAAAACCAAAATGGGAATGAAAGGATAAGCTCCTCCCTGGCTTGACAGCTGTGGCTCCTGTCGCTCAGCATGGAGACGGTTACTCACAGCTGGTTCATGCTTTCACCTGTTCTTTTTCTGAGTAAGAGTTGTTGCAAGTTAGTTCAAGTCTTGCTGAGACTTTGTGCCAAGTCTCCGTCGGGCCTGGACACGTTGCAGTGCTGTTTGCACTAAGCGTTTATTCATTTGTCTATTCAAACAAACACACTGATCTCAAATTTAGAGACAGGTTAGCTGTTCCTTATTTGAGTGTCTCCAGAGTCGGGTTGGAAACTTTGGCTGTGACTGCTCAGTTTGTCTACTCCAGTAATTAACCAGCCGTCATTTAGAGGTCAGGCATCCAGATTGCCAATAATGAGATTAAACTCAATTTCAACTTTACAATGATGCCTGTAGAGCTGTTTGGACAGGACTTGGCAAAGCAAAACGTGAAGTTTGTGTTGAAAATACATACACAACCATCTTCTGTAGATTCCATTAGTGCCTCCCTTTTTGTTATGACAGGTGGAAGATGGAAATTAACTGTCTGAAAGAAAAGGAAGAAATTACGGTGGAAATTACCCAGGATTAAAATGACTTGATTCATTGCCAATAGGGCTTTTGTCTTGTTCCCTGTTACTCTGTTGTCCTTTTTTATAGCACAAAAGGTCGGGCAAGGCACCAACACTGTCAGGGTTAGGGGTTCAATTCCCACTGGGGCACATGTGGGCTACAGGCTGTATGTTATATCTCGCTCCCTCTCTTGACATCAGCTGACCGAGGGCCTAAAGGCCAGTACGACTGTCCAGAACGAGATTAAACGGTGACATTTTGACTCGACTCTGCTCTCTTCCCTCTCTGCCTCTCTCTCAGCTGACATCAGCCTGGCTGAATGGGGGCGCAAGGCCATCGACATCGCCGAGAACGAGATGCCCGGTCTGATGAAGATGAGGGAGAAGTACGGTCAGTCCAAGCCTCTGAAGGGCGCCCGCATCGCCGGCTGCCTCCACATGACCCTGCAGACCGCCGTGCTCATCGAGACGCTCACCGCCCTCGGAGCTGAGGTGACATTTACCGTCCAGGGAGTCAGCTGATCACGCTGGCTCCTTCAACAACACACACACACACACACACACACACACACACACACACACACACACACACACACACACACACACACACACACACACACACACACACACACACGCTGCGTTCACACTGCGACAGGAATCGCCGCCAAAAGCGACTGAAGGAGGAACCTGCCGACAAAAGTAATAATAAACTTTATTTGTATAGCACCTTTCATACAAGAAATGCAGCTCAAAGTGCTTTACAACAAAGAAATTACATGCATGAAAATAGACATAGAATAAGCATAACATAAGATGGAAAATAAAACCCACTGAATAATAATAAAAATAAAGTTAAGAAATAGAGTACATAGAATGCATAAAATCAAGTAAAATACAACATTTTAAAAGAAGTGCAGCAGTAAAAAGTAGCATTTTCTGAGCTTTTACCTTCGACTGCAGCGGTAGAGACAAACCGAATGGATGCACGCACATATGTTTGTGTACTTGCTCATAATAATGATAATAATAATACATTTTATTTATAAAGCGTCTTACATAATACTCAAAGACACTTTACTAAGCTATGGGGAAAAGAAAAACAAATGTATGAAGTTAGGCCTATAAAACAGTTGGTACAATAATAATGATAAAAATAAATGAAGATAATAAAATGATGACAAAGTATGCATGTTAAAACAGTAAAATCAAAATCGATGATGATGATTTCTTCATATTTTTTCATCTTCGATTGAAGGTAAAGTGAATAAGCGAGAATTTGTACTGATGGTCCATTTTGGAGTCTGGACAAACTGTTCCAGGAAACAAAAAGATGTGTTAATTATTATTATTATTATTTTTGTCTAGGCTTTTCCAATTCCCTTTGTTCATTTGTGGTGGGAATTACATAAAATGTTTTCTACAAAGCATAACCTACTTAGAAATGGTCGACCCTCTTTTTTTCAAGAAGTAAGTGTTTTGGTTGTGGTCGGCTGACCTGCCACGTTGCCCACTGGTACGGCAGATTTTTAGATGACAGTGTGAACGCAGCGTCACACTGGGAGCCGCCCAGTAAAACCACAGCCTTCTGCTGGCTGGTCGCACTGGAACAGGTGGAGGTTAAATGCCTTGCTAAAAGTTCAGTAGTAGTTATCGAGGGACTTTTTGAACCAGCATCCCTCCGGTCACAAACCTGCTGCCCTCCTCCCCTCTGTCTCGAGGCCACGCTGCTGTTATCAGAGCTGCTGTGGGGGTTTTATCTGTCCGACTGGGACCGGTTAGGTCCTGCCAGGAACCTGCAGCCTGGGAACCAACAGAGAGAATAAATACCAGGGATCGACCTGATCTCTCAGTCAAGGTTATTATTGTTAAGGAAAACTAATGAAATAAAGAAAACTGGGTGTGAAAAAACATTTCCGTTAACTGAAATAAAAATAAAAATAAAAACGAGGCTTTACAAAAAAAGTGAAAAAAACCAAACTGAAACTGTATTGTGTGTTTACAAAATAAACTAAAAGAGAAAATGTCTTTAGTTTTCTTTGTCAATTTATTTCATACATAAGCCTAGTATTTTGGGTGGATATGAAATCTATCTTCCAATTTTTTATTTTCCAATTTTTTTTTACCTTTTTGAATCTCGCCCCTGACAAATACCCCATATTACAAAAAAAGACTAAAACTAACACTGAAACTAATAAAAAACTAAACTAAAACAAACATTTTAAGAAACTAAACTAGCAAACCCGCTTTAAAAAATAATTATAATTTAAAACTAAACTGAAATTGAAGTCAAAACGAAATAAGAAGAAAAACTAATGAAAAATGCAAAACTATAATAACCTTGCTCTCAGTAAAGCTGAACAGTTAATCCGAAAACAAAAATGAAAATCGCAATATGAACTTCTGCAATTTCCAAATCGCAGAAATTAATTGCTTAAGAGAGAGAGGCGTCCAAAATGTTTTTCTGAGCAAGGTGTTTTAGAGCGGCGGGTATCTTTGGTCTATGAATCAAGGACAATATTGGTGAAAAACTTCATCAGACTCAAACTCGATAAATCTGCACATTTGGCTTTTTTTTTTTTTTTTTTTTAGCATTTTCTTTTAATGGTTTTAAAGTTCTAAAAAATGTATGACAAAACTTTTAAAATTGCAATATTCTGTCAAATAAATGCAACTAGATTTTCTGTCAGTATCTTTCAGCTCTATCTCTCAGCCTTTTTCATCTATTTTTTTCCTCCCTCCCTGGTGATGATTATAGTCTTCTCTCTCTCTGTGTGTCTACCTCACAGTCTCTTTGCTCTTTGTCTTGTTTTCTCTGTATCTTTCTTTGTCTTAAACCTGCAATATCCAACTTTTCCCAACATTAAAATAACATAATAGAATATATTTAGGTCTAGCCCGAATGCCTCTTTACAGGATTTGAATACTCGTGATTTCCGAATACTTCAAATAATACTTCAAAAAATGTTTAACTAGGCATTGCAACTGAATCCTCAAAGCCTGAAGCACAGGTTAATTATTTTAAAGTAGATCCTGTTTGCTTCACTTCGCTTGCTTACCTCAAATTTGCAGATTGTGGCTTTAGTACCTGTCTCTCTCTTTGTCTCTTCCCTTCTCTCTCTCTGGCTTTCTCTCTGGTGTTTAGTGAGATGTAATTAAACATGAGAAGTAACCTTGTATTCACGTGCCATCTAATACAGTGGTTCTCAACTTGGGGTCCGGGGACCACCAGGGGTCCTTGAGGGGGTTCCAGGGGGTCCCCAGCAAATTGATGAATTGTTAAACTTCACCATCATTTAATTTACAAGAAGTTAACGCAATTAGAGAATATAGAAGAATGACTGTTTTGATCATAGTTTCACTGTTATCTCTCTACAATACATGTCAAACAGTCATGGAATTCTGGACAAAATCATATCTAACAATATTCTCAGATTTGGGTCAGAGACAAAATCTCATTAAAATGGGGGTCCGTGGCTCTAATATGGACTAAATTAGGGGTCCTTGATACGAAACAGGTTGAGAATCACTGATCTAATACACTGGGGGGAAAAAAGTTTTCCTACTTCACATAAATGGCATTCAAAGTCGGATGATGACATCAAAATCAGAGAAAATGTTGCTACCAGAGTGATGATGCAGTTATTTTAACTTTGCTTTCATGGTGGGAACGTTAAGTGAACGCACAGTAACTCTTGGCTCTCTGTCCCCCAGGTCCAATGGTCCAGCTGCAACATCTTCTCCACCCAGGATCACGCTGCCTCTGCCATCGCCAAGGCCGGCATCCCAGGTAACACACACCGCCTGTGTGTGTGTCTTACATACACAATGTTTTATCATTCTGAATTAATCCCTCAATTTTACAAGTCGAAATGATCTGTTTCCCTAAACGCCAAAATAAAGTGATAAAACTTTGATTTAAAAACTTTTTTTTTGGACATGCATAGTTGAATATTCCTGTGTCCTAGCATACCAGGACCCATCATTTGTCTGGAACTTTAAATTTGTCATTGACACAAACACAAGGTCTTTTGTCAAGACTTTAGAAACCTTTTCAAGTCATTTACAAGTCCAAAAAAGTCAAGTCCCAAGCAATTAAACTTGTGACTCGAGTCCAAGTCAAGTGACTCGAGTCCCCACCTCTGGCACACGAGCATACTTGTGTTTAGTCTGTGTGAAGGAGGGAGACGGATGAAGAATGGCTTTGAAGTATTGACCTATTTGACTATTGATTACTTCTCCAAACAAACGCATAAAAGCAAGTTAAGGTACAGTAAAATATAATAGAGATGTTCCGATACCATTTTTTCCTTCCCGATTCCGATACCTGAACTTGATCCGATACCAGTGCGTTAAAAAGTGTATATATATGTTGTTATTATTCTTTAACAGCTGTATACTACTAACCCTGTATGGATGTGATATAATTGCTATCATTGTTGGTTGTATGGCCTGGCTCAGGTTAAGCCCTTTGTAAAACATGAACAAAAACATACAGAGAACGAATGACATAGAACTTTATTATCTAGTTTGACAGTCAGCCATAACTGAAAAAGAACATAAATAAATAAATCTAGGAATATATAACAATTCCTTTAAAAAAAACTGTTAATGTGCAGCCACAATTTAGTAAAATAAAAGACATTTAAAATTTTAAACAGTACAGTAACAGTATAAATTTAGTATATAAGTATAGATTTCCGGGAAAACGGCCGTTTTATCCTGCTGAAACTACTTTAAAGTTGATTTTTTTCAGAGCTAATAAATTACGTGATATCGGATCGGTGCATAGACTCGCGTACTTGCTTGGTATCGGTATCGGAACAACTCTAAAATATAATCAACATGCAACAAACTGTCTGTCTGTCTGTCTGTCTCCAGTCTACGCGTGGAAGGGTGAGACAGATGAGGAGTATGTGTGGTGCATTGAACAGACTCTGTACTTCAAAGACGGTCAGCCGCTCAACATGATCCTGGACGACGGAGGAGATCTCACCAACATGGTCCACCAGAAATACCCCAAACTGCTGGCAGGTTGGTCCAACTATACACACACACACACACACACACACACACACACACACACACACACACCTTATTTGTTCATCAGATATGGCCGTTTTTAGTTTCTCTTCTGTTTTTTGAGTACAAGCGGTTTTGTAAGTCTGATTCTGCTGACTCGGCTACTGTTCAGGTTCTGCATTCACACGCTCGTTAAAATGAGAGCGCTGATTTAGGATCTCATGGAATAAATGCCTTTTTTTTTTTTTTCATATTGTTAAATGCATGTCTGCTTTAGTAGACAGTCTACACAAAAGAGTAATTGGACACAGAGTAATGAATAATGTATATTCATATATCACAATGTTGGCTTCCATAATCAGTCACACAGTTCGGTGGTGTTGGTTTTATTTCCTTGAGAATGCCGACAGTAATTTAGTTAAGAGACAGACGTTGATATAAAATGCAAAAAAGTGCAATGGAATTTTTTTTTTTTCACTAAATCACAGCAAGGTTATTATAGTTTTGCATTTTTCATTAGTTTTTATTTCGTTTTGACTTTTTGTTTTAAATTTCAGTTTAGTTTTAATTAGTTTTTAAAGCGGGTTTGCTAGTTTAGTTTAGTTATTTTTTTTGAAAATGCTTAGTTTTAGTTTAGTTTTTATTAGTTTCAGTGTTAGTTTTAGTCTTTTTTTGTAATATGGGGTATTTGTCAGGGGCGAGATTCAAAAAGGTAAAAAAAAAATTGAAAAAAAAGATTTCATATCCACCCAAGATACTAGGCTTATGTATGAAATAAATTGACAAAGACGAAAACTAAAGACATTTTCTGTATAATTTTAGTTTATTATAGTTAGTTTTGTAAACACACAATACAGTTTCAGTTAGTTATCGTTTTTTTGTAAAGCCTCGTTTTTATTTTATTTTTATTTCAGTTAACGAAAATGTTTTCTCACACCTAGTTTTCGTTATTTCGTTAGTTTTCGTTAACGATAATAACCTTGAATCACAGACTAATCGTGATCATTGTATCTCGCAAAAATACTGAGGATTATCCTTCTCAGCCGTAGCTGTGCAGGCCGAGTTACGATGTGACAAAGCTCATGAGCCAAATTCAAACTCCTGACCTTGTGGCTGCCAAGCGGCCAAAACCACGGATGAATTTTGAAGCCAGTCCTGAAGTGCAGCAGCAGCAGCAGTTCCGCTAGAGTCCGGCTCAAAAAAAGACTCCAAACCGCCCAACTCCATCAAGTCAATGAATCACAACCCAACTTCCTATAAAATGTAAAGTTGGTCAATTTTTCTCCACAAGAGGTTTTGGTCTCAGCAGCTAATTTCACTTCTTCTTATGTGTGTCTTAATGGAGGTTTTCAAAATAATTGTTATTAACAGGATATAACAGAGATAAAACAGGGTAGTTTTCCTAGTGATTGACAGTAGTAGGCGGCTCTGCAGGCGACCCAAACTCCGCCCCCTCCACCTTGGCTCCACCCTCTTCCTCTCTTTGGCTGCACCGGCTCCAAAAAATGTCAACATGGCGGCGACCGTAAACCCGATCTCCAGGCTTCAAAACGGCCCTTCAGAAGATAATGGGGGACGTCACACTCACTACTCCCATCTGTTTTACAGTCTGTGGTGGAGACATGTTTTTATTCTCTGTTAGAGGGGAATTGATCTCCACAGGGAGGTCAGAGGTCAGAGGTCAGGGTCGGCCACAGGACGGCGACCCCTGCAGCTGGTAGGGACTCGGTGTCCAGGTGAGGGACAAGTACCCAGAACAACAAAAATCACTGAGCATCCAGGGTCGTCCCAACAATAATAATAATGTGTAGTAACGTATTATATGGAGCAAATACAGTAGACTTTCATTACTCTATTAAACACTCTGTTTTAAATAGCCCTGTCCCTCTGGTCAATTTTGGGATGTACCAGAATCCAGTCACTTTGAATCAGTCGATCAGTCTTTATTTATATTGCACAATTCAATGCGGTTCACAGTGAAAGCAAAGTTAAAATGAGAAATGAAGAGATAAAAGTAAAAGAGGAATAACGATATAAAAGGAAAGATAAACTTTAATAGAAGTGGTAAACTGTGTCCTCCATTAAGACTGTTCCTTAGCTAAAAGGAAGGTAAAAATGCCCGCTATATATTCAGAGTAGAATGGGGCTTGTTACCTGCTGAAGTGTCTGCTACAGTAGACCTGCTCTGACCAGCCAATATTTCCAAAATTTCCCACCGTGTGACTTTAGATGAAATGCTTAAATGCTGCAGTAGCGGGTGTTGGACACTAGATGGCAGCGTTGCTCTGACACCGGTGCGTCCCGTGGCTGACTGAGTGTTTTACAGCAGGACTGGGGCTTATTAACTTGGGGAATAATCAGCTAAAGCCGTACATGACGACTGTAAATCTTTCATTAAATCATAAGGCATTCCTGTTTGTAAAATGGAGCCTTTACATTTTGTCATTTTTGATTTGTAGATGTCATGTGTTGCACCTCTACTGTTTTTTTGTTTTTTTTTGAGCACACTCTAAGCTAAATATCAACTTCAACTTTATTATTATCCCAAAGGAAATTTGGTCTGCAGCGGGCATCAAAATGAATCAGGTCACATTTTAAAACATCGACGACAACAAGCATCAGAAATTCCCGGAATAAACCAACAGATCAAGTAAAAAACGAAGACACTTCTACCACACTGAACCAGATACGGAAAAAACAAAATGGGAAACAATACCAGATCCAATATTAATGCATTGCAAGTGAAGTGCAAAATAAAGTACAAAATCAAGTAAAGTGCTGTGCAGTGGCAATAAGTAAAAAATAATAATATAAGGGTGTGCAAGTTAAAAGTTAGGCTAACAGATTAAGCCTGTCAATGACAACAGGAGGTCAAACTCCTTTATAAAGTGGGCGGTCAGGACAGTTAAGGATTAGTTAAGCCTTATTGATAACCCGCTTACTGTAGATGTCCTGAAGCCGGGCTTGCTGAACCCCGATCACCTTACTGGCCACTTTGACAAGCTTTGCCAGCCTATTTTAACTGGACAGAGTGAGGCAGCCTGACCAAGCCACAATGCAGTAGGTAAGAACAGATTGGATAAAACACAGATAAAACAGAGTCATTAAAACATTGCACACCTTAAAAGAATTAATCTTTCTTAAAAAGAACAAGCGCTGCTGGACCCTTTTGCAAACGGCATCAGTGTTGGACTCAAAACTTAGTTTGTTGTCAATAATAATTCCCAAGTATTTATAATCCGGGACAATCTCAACGTCCTTATCCTGGATGGTAGTGTGAATAATACTGGGCTGTGATATTTTGACTGTAATGAAGAGAGAACGCATAGAATGGGCGTTTGTTTTTGTTTTTTGTACTCAAAACACACCAAATTCTCCTCCCTAACGGTTTATAGGTGCAGGAAAATCACCGTACCTCCAGTCTGGCTGCGTTGTTAGTATGAGGTCGGTTAACTTGGAATAAAAGGGAACTGCTCGTATTAACAGATTGTTAAAGCAGCATGTAAATTTAGCCAGTTGTGTAAGTCTGAGGTGTTTATATGAAGTCAGCCCATTTAGAATTAGACCAGTAAATCTCTCCTGTAAACAGGCTTCACGCTCTTAACACCTCACCGACTGTGTTTACATGCAGTCTAGCTGCTGCGGCATTTCCGACCTTAAACTTCGGGATGGGTTCAAATATGAGTCGCAGACCTGTTTCTGGCTTCGTATCCATATGTTTTAATGAGCCTGGCTCCCAGGAACAGACAAAATATTTACCATTAACTCATTTTTAGTTCTGAAGATGAGAACGTTGGAAGGAAAATTCCCCCTCTGATCCTCCTCTGCTGTTAGATCTCATCAGTCTGTGATGTTCAACACATTCCAGGAGTTATTTTGCGATCTAGTGTTGTCATTTAATTTTTTGGTACACCCAGTTTCCCTCAACCTGCCTCGTCTACTTCTGTTGTTTTGTAGCTGCAGCGCATTCTGGCCTCTCTCCTGCTCCTGTGGTGGAGAAATTGGTCTCTCTCCTCTTCTACGATGGATTTCTCCCTGTTGCAGTTTCTTTCTTCCCCCCTAGGGTGTCCTGAAAGACTAATTCATAGGCCTAATTTACAAACCACGTATTAGCCTCACTCGTCCCGAAGGCCCTTGGTTTGGTGTGGGCAGGAGTCCCTTTCCCTTCAGGTCACTAACCCAACCTTAGCTCTCATAGGCCTAGAAGCTGGAAAAGGAATATTCCCTGAGTTCCCCCAAGAGAGAGGGCTAGTAGTTTTACTTTGCTCGATTTATGACCTATCCTTGTATATAGACTTTATTTTTAGCCAACCAAGTTTAAAGTACAGGCCACCCTGGCGAAAGCAAACTATTACCCCAGGAAAAGTGTCAGTAGGCTTACCTCTTTGTGGTCCCAGGCTCAGAGAAAAGGAAAAATAAAAATAAAAGAATGGTGCAGTCTTAGCTTTAATAAAAACTCAGAAAGACAAAGCCAAGTTCACTACACAACAATCCCTTTCAGAGGGTTCAGCTGTGTAACAAAAAAAGTAGTCTCTGTCTATCTGCAAGTGAAGAAGACTAAAAATTCTAGCAACAGGCTGGATATATATAGCATGCGTCTGTGTGGTGTCTCCCCTCTCCTCTAAACACAATTTATTATCATACATCAGCCACATGACCACAGTCATAGGTGGTTCTTCCCTTTCTTTTGTCACTTGTTCTTGAGTTACAGTAAACTTTGTTATTCTCTGCCATATGGTTTTTAATCCCAGGTGGTACATATCTTAATCATTTCTCTATACATTTCAGTTTCTGCAAGCGAAGCAAAAGGCATAATACAAAGTTTAATATTGTTACACATACTGAACAAAAATATAAACGCAACACTTTTGTTTTTGCTCCCATTTTTCATGAGTTGAAATAAAAGATCTAAGACTTTTTCTATGCACACAAAAGGCTTATTTCTCTCAAATTTTGTTTACAAATTTGTTTAAATCTGTGTTAATGAGCACTTCTCCTTTGCCAAGATAATCCATCCACCTGACAGGTGTGGCATATCAAGATGCTGATTAAACAGCATGATTATTGCACAGGTGTGCCTTGGGCTGGTCACAATAAATCACAATAATAAACAAACAAATTTGTGAACAAAATTTGAGAGAAATAAGCCTTTTGTGTGCATAGAAAAAGTCTTAGATCTTTTATTTCAACTCATGAAAAATGGGAGCAAAAACAAAAGTGTTGCGTTTATATTTTTGTTCAGTGTATATCACTTGCATACAAAGCACAGTAGCATACAACTCACAGACACTTTAAGTTGTATATAATTCACAGGCCCTTCAGTTCACAAAAACCTCTATGTTGGCTTATATTATGAGTTTCCTAGGTTACATACAGTTCATGAACTATTTTTGACACTTCTTCTCACATGTGACTTCCTGAACTCGCCTAGCTGCCTCTGTCTGTCTCCTTTCCCTTCTCTTTTCTTTCCACACATATTTTTTTCATCTGTGTCTTGCTGACCCCCTGGTCCTGCCCTTTCCAAGGCCCGTTGCATCCTAGTGGATGGGCCTACAACCCCCTCGCGCCATTCCAGCAGCGGGCTTAACCCTGTATGATTGTAGAATTGGTGCAAAATGGCGGCTCTAGAAAGAAGCCCTCGCTCTTTGATTCTGAGGGACTGACACCAAAACCTGACGTTTACAGTTGGATCTTTTGATATCAAACTCCATTGTAGCTGCTACAAATATCTGGAGGTGACGTTGTTTTGTTTGATTTTAACTTGAAAATATTACTGCATATGAACAGATTTCATGCCCCTTGAGGCGTTGCAGCCCAACTGCCAGTGTTGCGGCTGTGTCACAAGGTGGCAGAGAGAGAACGGTGTCCGTCTACACCGGGACCTGCAGCACACTGCGGCCTCGGAGTGAAGCTGACCACCCACAGTTCTCACATTTACACTCTTATCCACCCACAGTTCACACATTTACACTCTCATCCACCCACAGTTCACACATTTACACTCTCATCCACCCACAGTTCACACATTTACACTCTTATCCAGTCAGTGGCTGTTTACATCCACAAACATGCTTCTTAACCCGGTTTCTCAACTAAATAAATGTCTCACTCACTCACTCACTCACTCACTCACTCACTCACTCACTCACTCACTCACTCACTCACTCACTCACTCACTCAGAGTAGAGAGTGTGACGTCACCCTTTGTCTTCCGAAGCATGGAGATTGTGTTCATGATCTCCGCCACGGTGACATTTTTTGGAGCTGGAGCAGCCAATGAGAGACAGAGAGTCGTCTGCAGTAGAGCTGCAACGATTAATCGATTTAACCGATTAGTTGTCAACTATTAAATTAATCGCCAACTATTTCGATAATCGATTAATCGGTTTGAGTAAATTTTTTAAGAAAAATAAGTCAACATTCTCTGATTCCAGCTTCTTAAATGTGAATATTTTCTGGTTTCTTTCCTCCTCTATGACAGTAAACTGAATATCTTTGGGTTGTGGACAAAACAAGACATTTGAGGACGTCATCTTGGGCTTTGGGAAACACTGATCCACATTTTTCACCATTTTCTGACATTTTATAGACCAAACAACTAATCGATTAATCGAGAAAATAATCGACTATGAAAATAATCCTTAGTTGCTGCCCTAGTCTGCAGAGCCGCAGCTCCGCCTGCTCCAGAATCGACGACCTCTCAGTCACTAGGAAAACAACCCCAATTTTATATCCTGTTAATGACACAATTATTTTGAAAATCTCCATATGCACACACATTAGAAGAAGTGAAATTAGCTGAGACGAAAACCTCTTGTGTAAAAAATGTATTTACTTTATATTTATAGCAGAAGTTGGCTTGTGGTCCATTGACCTCATGGATTTGGGCGGTTTGGAGTCTTTTTGGATCCGGACTCTAGCGGACGTTAGAGGAACTGCTGCTGCTGCACTTCAAAGACTTGCTTCAAAATTGACCCGTGGTTTTGGCTTCTTGGTTTTAACCACATTATGATAAAATTATGATTAAATTAACATAAATTATGAGCACAGTTTGCTGTCGCCAAAAAAATATGTCAGGGTGCAGTGCTTATTATTGAGACAATTTCTTTCCCCTGTACTAGAAGTAATATTTCAATCAAAGAGGGATGGGGAATGTCCTGTTAACTGCTTTATATTTTAAATTATTCACATTTTAAACTGCATTTTATTTGCAGGTATCCGCGGCGTGTCGGAGGAGACGACCACAGGCGTTCACAACCTGTACAAGATGCTGAAGAAGGGAGAGCTGAAGATCCCCGCCATCAACGTCAACGACTCCGTCACAAAGGTAACCGGCGGAAACCCTTTTATCCTCTGAAGCCGGGTCGCCTTTCAAGTGTTTCTACGAGAGTTATGATGCATTGAATTAGGAAAGGTGAATGGAAATGCCAAATTTGAATGATATCTCCTCAGGGTGGAGTGGAGAATCAATTCAGTTTTACTACAACAGATCTGTCAGATTGGATGAGATGCGACCAAAGTAAAAAAATGCCTTCCTCCTCCACCGACACAGCTCCAAAACCCCAAAATTCAAATATCATTTAATAATCCAAACCCATTAGTGATGGGAAAATCTGCTTATCTCTCGATACGACTCAATACCTGACATGGGGTTCACGATTCAATACAACGATACGATGTGATAAATAAAAGTTCAGTGACAACAAAGTCTGACGGTGCAGAATTCTGTTTATTTCTGAACCGCAAATCTTTCTAGCGATGCCATTGGCTGCTAGAATGTAAACAACAATTTAAAAAATGTCATTACAAAGTGACAATAATATAATTTGGATGGAGAGCTTGTGAAACTGTGATGGTCAAGCGTCTTATTTGTGATTACTACAGCAGAATAACATGGAGCTGATATCACCATTCACTTTTTTTTTTTATTGCAATATATGAATTTCAATACATCGTCCCATCCCTGAAACCATACTAATCCAACCTTTACTGTAACACATTTGCAGAATGCTTGCAGTTGGAATTTTTTCATACTTTGTCCAGCGAGGGGGGAAAATCCTGTATTTTTTTAACTTTTTTAACTTGAAAATATTACTGCATATGAACAGATTTCATGCCCCTTGAGGCGTTGCAGCCCAACTGCCAGTGTTGCGGCTGTGTCACAAGGTGGCAGAGAGAGAACGGTGTCCGTCTACACCGGGACCTGCAGCACACTGCGGCCTCGGAGTGAAGCTGACCACCCACAGTTCACACATTTACACTCTCATCCACCCACAGTTCACACATTTACACTCTCATCCACCCACAGTTCACACATTTACACTCTCATCCACCCACAGTTCACACGTTTACACTCTCATCCACCCACAGTTCACACATTTACACTCTCATCCACCCACAGTTCACACGTTTACACTCTCATCCACCCACAGTTCACACATTTACACTCTCATCCACCCACAGTTCACACGTTTACACTCTCATCCACCCACAGTTCACACGTTTACACTCTCATCCACCCACAGTTCACACATTTACACTCTCATCCAGTCAGTGGCTGTGTTTACATCCACAAACCATACGCTTCTTAACCCGGTTTCTCAACTAAACAAATGTCTCTCTCTCACTCACACCCTCTCTCTCTCTCTCTCACACACACACACTCACTTACTCACACTCTCTCTCACTCACACTCTCTCTCACTTTCTCTCACTCTCTCACTTGCTCTCTCACTCTCTCTCACTCTCTCCCTCTCCCACTCTGTCACTCCCTCTCTCATTTTCTCTCACTCATACTCTCACTCCCACTCTCTCGCTCCCACTCTCTCTCACTCTCCCTCTTTCTCCCACTCTCTCCCTCTCCCACTCTCTCACTCCCTCTCTCATTTTCTCTCTCTCACTCATACTCTCACTCCCACTCTCTCACTCCCACTCTCTCTCACTCTCCCTCTTTCTCTCACTCTCACTCTCACTCTCTCTCTCTCACTCACACACTCAACCACCAGATCAGTCAGAGTTAGTTTGACAGTGTGGAACTCCTTTTATCTCTCTCTCTTCAGGTTTCCCATATAGGGAATTTTACAAATGGAAATCCAGGAATATAGCAGAGTGTATTTTCCAACGTGTTTCACACATTCAACTGAGTGGAAATCGGATTAACAAACCAGGAAGGAGTGACGTTTTAAGTCATGGAAGCCTGTTTGACTTGGTTATGGAAAGTCATGGAAAAATAATGAATTTTAACCCTGGATCTCTCTCTCTCTCTCTCTCTCTCTGTCTGTCCCTCTCTCTCTCTCTCTCCCTCCCTCCCTCCTCCCCTCTTCAGAGCAAGTTTGACAACCTGTACGGCTGCAGGGAGAGTCTGATCGACGGCATCAAGCGCGCCACAGACGTGATGATCGCCGGGAAGGTCGCGGTGGTGGCGGGCTACGGCGATGTGGGCAAGGGCTGCGTCCAGGCCCTCCGAGGGTTCGGAGCCCGCGTCATCGTCACCGAGGTCGACCCCATCAACGCCCTGCAGGCCGCCATGGAGGGTAGGTGCCCGCCGCCCGGCAGACGCACGCAAAGCTCGGCATTTATCAGTTTGGACGTGAGCGGAGCTACGATCAAATCTCACGTCAAGTCTCAACTCGTGTAGCAAGTTTTCCAGTCATTGTGGACTTGCTAAATCTGGCCGAGTTGGAGAATTGTTATTAGACCATATATTCTGACTGGCATCTAAGCATATGCAGCTTAAAAATATGTAGCCTATGGCAAAATATTATATTTTGTAAAGGCCTACATCGACTATGTGTCATATAGCCTATCCCTAACATAAATAGGTATTTTCAAATTGTTTGCAATTAACGGGGTTAACAGTTTTCTGGTGTAAGATTAATTTCTCTTTCATTTTGAGATAGCCTACTTGTTTGAGGTCTGACCATTTTTTCTTCACCTAAATGTAAAGAATTACGATATAAGCTTTTTTATTACTATATAGGCTATACATATCACGCTATATAGGCTATACATATCACAGATGTATAAATTAAATATTCAAACCTCAGCTGGAGTTCGGTTGTCGACGGCAACGCTGTTGACCGCCACAGTGATTTCTTTCCATGCTGCATTTTTCTGACTTCCTTTGATGCCACTTTTCAAGCTGCCAAATAGAACTAATTTGTTCAATTGGACTTTAGACGTTAGAGTTTCTATTTCGAGGTCGGAGAAGTTTCTCTTCTTGGACGTATTACGCCTCCATGTCGTAAACTCTGGGGGCGAGGCCTCTGAACCGAGAATATCTAGGGGTGTGATACGCTGTGATTGGCGAGATACGAACGTTTCATGAATCACACGTGAACCCTGTCGTAAGATGATTTCTGCGCTGGTTTCTACGTTAGATTGATAAACGAGGGCCTTTGTGACCAACCTGCTTCATAAAAACATGTGTGACTAACTGCATCTTGCCTCCCTCCAGGTTATGAGGTGACCACTATGGATGAGGCCTCTAAGGAGGGAAACATCTTTGTCACCACCACTGGCTGTGAAGACATCATAATGGGACAGTAAGTCTCTCACACACACACACACACTATCCTTAGAGAATGCATTTGAAAGTCTCAAATATCCAGATCAGTAAATAAATAAACTTGTGGACGGGACTTGTTGGAACGCAATCTCATGTTTTCTGTAGATTTAAAATGCAGGTTTCTATGGTTTAAATACATTTTACAACACAGGCATGTTCCCTTACTGCTGGCCCTGTTAACACTGTATGTCCACTTTGGAAAAATTTATAATTGGCTGAAGTTCATCATTCAATATCTCTAAAATATACAGTAAAGTAAATGATTTAGTCTGTCAACCCGCGGACTTGAGTTAATTCTACTGTCCTTTTTTCAAACGGTGGATATCAAAAGTCTACATGCCTTTTTTTACTGCCTTGAGGCCTGCCTTGAGGCCTGAGATGAAGACCCACTAAACCACCTTTCTTTTTATTTTTTTCAAAAATCAAGGTAAAAACAAAAGGCCATTCAGTATAGAGTATGTAAAAAATGGAAACCTACGATACCAAAAACTAGAAGATCCACTGTAGGAAAGTTTTTTTTCTTCAAACATCTCTTATCATCATAATTAATTATTATGGGACTTATTTATAACACTTTATTTTGTTGTTTAGTATTGCCTAATGCTTCTCTTTTTTTTTTTTTTCTTAATATCTGCATTCTTTCAGGAATGTTTTTAGTATTTTATTTTTGTGAAGCACTTTGTAACCATGTTTAAATAAGTGCTATATAAATAAATTAAAAGAAAATCTCACATCTCAAAACAACTGAAACTTATTAAACTGTGTTAAATTCAGCATCTAATTAAATTCATTATAATGAAATTAAATCTGCTTAAATTCATTACATTTATTTAGCGTAAAAGTCTACTTGTGCAGAATGAGGAGCTAAAGGTCATTCTGTGTGTCGCTCCCCCTCCAGTCACTTTGAGAACATGAAGGACGACGCCATCGTCTGCAACATCGGGCACTTCGACTGCGAGATCGACATGAACTGGCTCAACACCAACGCTGCCGAGAAGATCAACATCAAGGCTCAGGTAGGGAACACACACACACACACACACACACACACACACACACACACACACACACACACACACACACACACACACACACACTAATAGTTGACAACTAATTGATTAATCGATTAATCGTTGCAGCTCTAAAGTAATCGCCAACTATTTTGATAATCGATTATTCGGTTTGAGTAATTTTTTAAGAAAAATACGTCAAAATTCTCTGATTCCAGCTTCTTAAATGTGAATATTTTCTGGTTTCTTTACTCCTCTATGACAGTAAACTGAATATCTTTGGGTTGTGGACAAAACAAGACATTTGAGGACGTCATCTTGGGCTTTGGGAAACACTGATCGGCATTTTTCACCATTTTCTGACATTTTTTTCTGACAAACAACTAATCGATTAATCGAGAAAATAATTGACAGAATAATCAGCAATGAAAATAATCGTTAGTTGCAGCCCTATATCTCACACACAAACACACTCTGTTGCTCTTATAGTCTTATACTCTCTTATATACTTCATTATTCCCTCACTTCCCTCCCAAAACTTGACAAGCAGCCAAAGTGTGTAGTGGTAGTAGTAGTAGGAGTGATAGTATTAACAGTAGTAGCAGTATATTTACATTACCTTCTATATTGTTTAATTGATCTTCTCTCGTCTCCTTGTCCCTTCCTCTTCTCCCTTCTTTCCCCTCTCTCTCTCTTCCCGTTTCTCTTCTAATTTTCTCCTTTATCCTCTGCCTTTCTCCCCTCCGCTCTCCTTTCTCCCGTCTCTCCTCTCTTCTTCCCTTTCCCTTTCTCTCCTCTCCCTCTTGCAATTCTTCTTCCCCCCTCTTTCCTACCTCATCTTCCCCTCACCTCTCCACTCTTCTCCACTTCTAACCTCCACCTTTCCTCTCCTCTATTTTCTCTCCTCTCGATGTCTTCCCGTTCTCCCCCTTTCTCTCCTCTTCTCCCCCTTTTTTTTTTGCTATTCTCTCCATGTCCTCTCCTCCTTTTCCCCTCTCCACTTTCCCCCTCATTTGTCTTTCTCCCATTCTCCTCTTGTCTCTCCTCTCCTTTTCCTCTTTCCTTTCTTCCATCTCTCCTCCTCCTCCTCCTCAGGTTGACCGGTATCGTATGAAGAGCGGTCGTCACATCATCGTCCTGGCGGAGGGCAGGCTGGTCAACTTGGGCTGTGCCATGGGACACCCGTCCTTCGTCATGAGCAACTCCTTCACCAACCAGGTACAGTGTGTGTGTGTGTGTGTGTGAAAACCTGGGCTCCACCATATCCATCCTCTGTCCAACTAAAAGTAGATCCAGTCTCCCAAACAGGAACTATCTCTCCTAAATGGTATCCCTCCGCTGTGTTCTCTTCTATCAGTAAAAATGCTATTTGGTGAAATTCTGTTCTGAAGCGTCGGACCAACAGTCAGCTGAGAATCACAGCAGCAGGATCTGATGTTGAACCTGTTCACCAACGTGTTCAATGTCAGTTTCCATTCAAATGAATGGGAAGTAAAAATCTGAAAGCTGCAAACTCGTAACCTGATGGTTTGTTACACAGAACCATCTGGGAAGTCGTCCTTGGAAACTGTTTGGAAAAGGGCAGGCACTTTCAAAAAATACTTGGCAGGTGATTGGATGAACCATCTGTCTATCACAGGCTAACTTCAACCGATCAGCTCAACGAACCATATAAACAAACTCTTGCCGAAGCCGGTCAGGAGAAGAGCGAAAACATCTTTTCCATCCAGAAAAGCCTTCAGTGCCGTTCTTTGCTCTTCTTTCAGTGAAGAAATCCTCTCCAGTTCAGAGATAACTGATGTTACAGCAGCATCTAGGCTAGCCTCTTTAGGAGCCGCCATTGTTGTGAACGAACAGTCGCTTCTCGCTGTCGTCACACCTAAGCCCCGCCCCCCAGCTGCCCTCACAGGACGCTGATTGGTCCGCACCGCTGTGGTTCAGCCACAAACGCAGAACCTGAAGCCTGGCAAGATGGATTCTCGCGTGATCGTGATCTCGCGAATCCAGCTGCCTCGCAAGGTAAACAAACTGGTCCGGCTGCATCTGATCTTGATGAGTAGATTATGTTCTGGTTTTCATGGCAGTCAAGAGCTGAATAACCCCCATGTTAAAACTAAGTGGAATATTGCTTTAAGGCATTAAGAAGTATTAGATCCAGGGTATTAGTGGTCTTTATTTTTTCAGGTTTCTTTTTCCATTCCCAGATGAGTCCAGAACAGGACTATCGGTACAATCTGCATCCTGTTTGCTTTACTAAACACAGTTGGAGCGTTAATTTCCTGTTGTCCTGTTTCTTATTCTGCCCAGTTAGTTTCAGATCTTACCTTAACTTCCCTCCATCAGGAACAGGCTGCTTTTGCCAGCTCAAAGTGAGTGAGAAACTCCCACCTACTTGGACCGAAAAATTGTTTTTCCCTGTCCTGCCAACTGTTCCATCATATTGCCATAGCATGCCTCATGGATAAACTAGAATTTTATTTATTATATTGTTTTCATTCAAGCATAATATTCAGAACAGGTTGGCAGCTCCAGTCTGAGTTTGAAACATCTGCATCAGATTTTTCTGTTGTGTTCCCTTCTCTCTTTCCTTCCATTTTTCTCCTTTCTCTCGTTAATGGCATCATTTATCATACTTGTCTTTTTCTTGTAGGTGCTGGCTCAGATCGAGTTGTGGACGAACACCGCCAAATACCCCCTGGGAGTCTACTTCTTGCCCAAGAAGGTTAGAAGTCACACACAAAAATGATGATAATAAACTTGATTTATAAAGTGCTATCTACAGTAGGAGCAGAGTTCACGCAGTGTTTTGCAATAAGGCATAAAAACAGGAATAAAATATAAAAACAAAGATGGGGAAACACATTGGGGGGGTGTAAAGGCAGGAAAACATGGAGATCGAGAAGTTTGTCGCACAAAACGTCATTTGTGGTGTTTCAGGAGACGTTGCAATCAAAACGCGCATTTTCGATTTGAAAAATTAATAATACAAATAAAGGGGCGGCTGTGGCTCAGGAGGGAGAGCGGGTCGTCCACTAATCAGAAGGTCGGTGGTTCGATCCCCGGCTCCTCCAGTCCGCATGGCGAAGTGTCCTTGGGCAAGATACTGAACCCCACATTGCTCCCGATGGTTATGCCAGCACCCTGCGTGGTAGCTTGCCGCCATCGGTGTATGAATGTGTGTGTGTGAATGGGTGAATGTAGGCTTTGGATAGAAAGTGCTATATAAATGCAGTCCATTTACCATTTTCCCCTATTATGTAATACACCATTTTAAAGCTGTGAATGCAAAGAAGCAGTGATCTTATGAAAAGAAGTTGTTGGATTACAGAGGGAATCTCAGGATTTACTTGGATGAAAAGAAAATCTAATGGGAACTTTGCTCCCCCCCCCCCCCCCCCCCCCCCCGACTCTGTCGACCTTTTTCCATCCCCTCTCTTCTCCTCCTTTCCCACTGTCACACTCTGATCCCCTTTCTTTTCTCTCTCTCCACTCATCTGCCTCCACCTCTCCTCTCCTCCCTCTTAATTGTCTCCTCCTGCCTCCCTCTCTCTCTCTCTCTCTCTCACTCTCACTCTCACTCTCACTCTCACTCTCACTCTCTCTCACTCTCTGTCTCTCCAGTTGGATGAGGAGGTGGCAGCAGCCCACCTGGACAAGCTGGGGGTGAAGCTGACCAAGCTGACGGAGAAGCAGGCCAAGTACCTGGGTTTGCCCCGCGAAGGGCCTTTCAAACCAGACCACTACCGCTACTGAGCCCCTGGTCCGGCTGGAGGAGGAGTAGGAGGAAGAGGCTGGAGGGGCTTTGGCGTTGGTGTTTGGCTTAGTGTTGGTGGTGATGGGTGAGAGCAGTTAAGAGTTTGGCCAGGTTTCAGTACGGCCGCCATGTTGGTCACCACAACTTTTCAGGGACTCAGAAAAACAGCCTTTCTTTTAGTTTTTTTTTTTTTTTTTTTTAGCTTATCCACTTTGTTTTGAAAGGGTTTCATACGCCAAAGGGTCTGTAGAATTTCCCCAGTCCATAGAGGAACCGTGTCATCAAACATGAAAATCTCCGTGACAACAGCCAGCGTTGTTTTGTTTTTTTGCCAAGCCGCATGCTGTAACCAAGTGCTGAGTAGCTTCTCTAGAGCTAGAGGAGCGGTGGCTGCGGTCGGAAGGAACACCTCGTTCTGTATAACTGTGGTGAGACGATAAATATTCTACACATCCGCTGGCTTCCCATCACCGGTTACTACCAAAGCCCAGGAAGCAGGACATGGCTGCCGCTGGGAACGACAACAACCAAACGCTTGCAGTCAGTGGCTTTGGGTGGTTTTTTTTTTGTTTGTTTTTTTCAGACGCACACCACCATGTGCTTCCATACAATCCCAGTTTTACTGCTTTTTTTTTTTTTTTTTTTTTTTTTTTATGGTTTGTTTTTTAAACCCTGATAATCTCCTTTTGGCGTCATCCTGATCTCACCCCACAGTGTTTTTATTTCTACTGCCAACTGACCTGGTTTGCCCCATCACCATCTTATTTTTTCCCCCTGTGCCCCCTCCACACACACACACACACACACAGAGCCAAACACACACCCGTACCTTCTAGTCCTCAGCCCTCCTCTCTCCTCACCAGTATCATACTGCAACACCACAAAGTGCTACTGTGGCTTTTTAAAGAGACTCTTCTTGTTGTTAATGTCATTCCCTCTGTAATTACTGACTCTTTAAAAAAAAAAAAGAAGCCTGTTGCTTTCATTGTCAAACCCCCGTCCGGTAGCAGCTGGAGACGCAACGCGCTGCAGGTTCTCTCTCTCATCGTCTTAAAGAAGCAAAGCCGTTTCCTTATTCCAGTGCATTGACAGGCTGTGTTGGCACTTAATGAAAAACTGTACTTGAATTGTGTTGTAAGCATGATATGTTTAGGGGCATTGAGTACTTAATGTTGTGTGCTTACAGTACTTTTTCCATAGGTTAATACACAGGTTGATATATTGGAATAGGATGAATGGAAAGAGAAGCGCTGCTGCCGAAGGAATCGCCAAAGCACATCATTCTTTTTGCCTGGCTTAAAAAAAAAAAAAAAAGACTTTGCTTTCTCTCTGTTGGCTCATCCTTTTTATATGTCTTTTTTTTTCCTTTTTGTAATTCTTTAATTTGACTGGAAGGGGCAGAACGTGTAATGTTATTTCTCACTCTGGCCAATCAGGTTCTTCCAAAGCTGGGTGTGGATGGATTGGGGCGTGGTTAAAGTGGTTGTCAACGGTTACAGCATGTTGTATAGAGTTCAACTCTGTTGTCTTCATACACGATGGACGGATGTCAAAACTGTCAAATGTGATGATGCAAATAAAACAATATTGCTACCGGGTTGTAGTTCTTGCGTGGTTGTGTTGTAATAAGTATTGTTTACCACACCAACAACTGAAATCCTCAGGTAGTGCAATGATCTGAAAATTAGGACACACACACACACACACACACACACACACACACACACACACACACACACACAGACACAAGTAGTTCATGTGAATTCTCCAAATCACTTTATGCATGTTATCAAACCTTTCAGTTTGAACAAGTGTAACACCGAACTCTGGTTGGAGGAAACTTATGCCGATGGAACATAATGAAGAAAATAAGTTTATCAATAATTGTAAATGTGTGAAAAAAGTGGGAGACTTTTTTTTTTAATATATTGTCAGAATTTCCTTTGTCTTTATGTGCTAGAAGTGGGATTTTCAGACTGTTCCTCCATACAACGGCAGCGAATGGAGAGAGAAAAATTCTCACAATTCCAGTCCAGTCTCTTCTACCGGAGCAACAGATCACAGAATCACTGATTTTGGGGTTTCATCATGGAGGAAGATGCACAACCCAAGATACTACATATACAGAGTTGGGCCCAATCCCAATGTCCCCCCTACAGACCGGGCCCTGATCCCTCACAGACTTAACTGACATCACCTGTGTGCACAGCTGTAGCGCCTGAGTGTGAGAAGTCATGAGGCTCGAAATGGTACAAGAGGAATGGGACGGCACTTTGTGACATCACGTGTTGCCTTGACGACGTCAGACGTTACTATCACCCGTCAATCAATTTGTTATTTACTCTTTGTTTGCACTTTTGTCTAAACGGCATTATTAAGCTAAAATGTTGATGAATAATGTTAAATAGGCCTAGGCGTATGTTTTGCAACATTGCAAAGTTCACACTGTGCTAATGGATATAGAAAATACTCTTCATTCTGCATTACATCATTACAATATGTAAATATGTAAAAAAAAAAAAAGAAACAGTATTATGTACGTTGAAAGCAAACGGTACATTTAATAAAGCTTAATGAGCACAAATAAGCACATAAAGGCTATATTACAAGCTGCTTTATATTAGCAGCATCTAACATCCTCCTTAAACGTTTACGAAAACTTTTTTTTTTTCTCAAATGAGCTGTTTATTCTGTTTTAATGTTGCAATGTTTTCTCTTTTAACTGTGTCTTGCATGTAGTTTCACCCTTTCATTCCTGTTTCTCTCTAAGGTCTTGTTAATTGTTTTTTTTTTTGTGGTTATTTTTTCCTTAATTATGTTTTTTTTTCTTTTGTATCGGGTGTATTGGCAGAAATTTTCCACATACATGAATATTAACGTCGCAAACGCTATGAACTGTGGGTAATTCCCTCAAGCAAAGTCTACAGAAATGCGGACTTGCTGAAAGTCTGCATAAAGGACTCATAAAGTCCGCCAGTGAGCCCTCGCGCACTTTGGCGTCATGTCACAGTGGGACGGTCCTGAGTCTGTGAGTGCGGACACTGGGATTGGGCCTTACACAGAGCTGTAAAGGTGGAGTGGGAGGGCCTCTGAAACCTCATTTAGACCGTGACACTAAAACTCCCAGTTGAAACCATTACTAATGTAATGATTGTTGGCAGCGCACCGTGGCACGCTAGCTGTTCCCAGATCGAGCAAACAACTATTAAAGCAGCCAAGCTCACAGCAACCAAACAACAGACATAAGCTTATAATTTCATTGCTTGTAATTACACTCTGCTCTAAGGCTACTGGCGATGAAAGGACCGAGAAAAAATTACTCCGTGTTTTTATGTCAAATGGTTAACTTCACCGCTGGTGATTAGCATGTTCTCTGATACATCCTTACAAAATGTTTTCCGTTGTTGTGAGGCTCCACTTCAAAAGGCCTGCGCACAGCTTGTGTTTGGTCTCCCAGACACAAGGAATAAAAATTAAATGAAAGGAAATACCGTAAAGTCCGTTCGTTTGTGGTTTTGTAATTGTCCTTCATTCACCTTATGTGTTCTTTCTCAGCATCGTCCTGCTTCGCGTTCACACTCCGCCCAGTACAGCCAGTCTACTGCTGCCCAGTGCAACTTCTTCTTTTGACCACTTGGGCAGTTGGGGTTAAAGCTGCAATAAGCAAAATTTTCTGACCACTAGAGGGCGACAGACACCGTAACACATTTGTAAATAACACACAGCAAAGCCACTGCACTACGGAGGCCTACTAAGGACAAACAATGCAAAGCACCGTGCTTAAATGCTAACAGCTAAGCTAACCGTACCTGCCAAGCGGCCAAAACCACCAAAACCGCTAGAGTCCGGCTCCAAAAAGACTCCGAACCGCCCAACTCCATGAAGCCAGCGGACCACAACCCAACTTCTGCTACAAATATAAAGCCAATACATGTTTTACACAAGAGGTTTTGGTCTCAGCTAATTTCACTTCTTCTAATGTGTGTCCATATGGAGATTTTCAAAATATAATAATCTGAGTGAGAGACTTGTTTTTTTTTTTTTTTTGGCAGAATCTGCTTTGTCAAACTCCTGTCTCCCATCTTTTTTTCTCATATTTACAGGAACAGGAGTTTTATGGTTTGTTTATCGGTGTAATGGGTTTTATATACTGTAGGAGATGGGGCCTTATCTGATGTTTTTGGATTGGTGTTCATATGTATTCTAGGATGTAACCAATATCTGACACCAATATGAACTAACAGCGATGTCAAAGATCCCACCTGCCTGGACTTCAGACGCCAAATATGAAATACTTAATTTGGCGCAAAGACCAGTCAATAGCAGACGGCAAAAAAAACTCAGCGAAATTTTTTCCTCGCATATTTCTGACTTCAACCTCAGAAATTCAGACTTTCTTCTCACTATTTTTTTTTCTTGCAAATTTCTGAGTTTTTTTGTGTGGCAAATTTCTGACTTTAATGATGTTTTTTTTCAGAATATTACCCCCCTCCCCCTGGCTGCGGTAAAAAAAAAAAAATTCACCTACAATGGCCCTGATACTCTTCCGTACAGCTGCAACATGGACGAAACTTTTCCCAGATGGAGAGACGGAGGTGGAGAATATTCCTCCACAACCGAGTGTAGACTGTCCGCCCACTTGCTCCATATCTCATTAATATTCAAATATATTCACGTTTTCATTTAATGGCTGATTTAAAAGCAGACATGCTTGGCGACCGCAATATGATTGCCCCCCCTAACGCCATTGGGCCAGAGCGCGCTGTCAATCTGACAATACCCAACGTCAGTCTGCTCCTTGATTTGCTATGCGGAAGACACCAGTACCACATTTGTCACGGCTGCTGTCAGAAGATAAGTATCTCTACTGTGCTGTCAGAAGACAGGAGACACCACGTCTCTGTTCATGGTATGTATACACTCAATTATATATTTAGAAATATTTGGACTGGGCTCATTCTCTGCTGCAATAGGCATAGGTGAACATAACGTTAGCTAGCTAACTTCAGGCAGACTAACGGTAACGTTACTTTCCCTTGTCATTCATTTTTGCACCACATAAATAGAACATAGACAGATACTTCTGTATCGGTTCTTCCTGTACTTTTCCCCAAATACAATAAAGTGGTGGACTGTGTAATTACAAAAAAAAAAAAAAAAATCTTTATCCTCTTGGCACCTATGTCCTGTCAGACTAGAACTTAGCTTTAAGGCACTTACTGTTGTTGTTCTCTCCTGACTAGATCCTTGCTTGTGTTGTATTAAAATCTCATGTGCATGTCGCTTGGGATAAAAGCATCTGCCAAATGGGAAATTGTATATTGTAAACACTGAAATATGAGGTTTGATGTTTGTGATCTAATGACGTCGGGCATTTGAAGCTGTAACTTTATGTTGTGTAATTTGTATTGGAACAAAACAACATTATTTTGGGTTGTGGTAGGAGAAATATGCAATAAGCCCAAGAATCATAAGTTATTCGATGAATCATATCATTTATAGTCAGCATAGAGTCAAGGAGAGCTAAGTCCCTGGACTATTCAGTAGCCAGCACAAGAACCACAGAATACAGCTGTTCTGAGGCAAAACATAGCTTACATGTGTGAGGGTGCAGTGAAACCACATGAACACACACAGAACTCCAGCTCAGACCATGTGCTAGTGTTGGAGTGCAGAACATCCATTCTTGTTTTTGTTTTGTTTTTATTTTTTGCTGAAAGATAACAGTTATTTTGACGGGCATGTTAAGGACTGGGACTTTAGTAGACAGACACACACACACACACACACACACACACACACACACACACCCTCTGTAATGGCTACATTGCTGTTCTTTCTCTCTAGTGGAAAATAGAGCATCCAATTTTTGTTTGTTTTTGTGCTGAGAGGCTGCTAACCCTAACCCTGGACAAGTCATTCTGATCAGCATGTTAAAGACTGGGACTTAGCTAGCAAAACAGCTACAGACAGAGATAGAGATATACACAAACACACACTCTCTCTGCATGGTTGTATTGAAAATAAATAAAATTGATGAATCATTAATGTCTGTCATGCTTTTTATATAATAAAACAATGCAAAACATTTTTATTCAGTACAATGCAACCTAAAGCAATTTTCAACACTGTATTTATTTCTGATAGAATTGAATTGAATTGATTTTCCATGGCCCCCCTGACTAGTTCTTGGTCTCCCCTGGGCCCCCCCCCCATTAAAAAAAATCCTGGAAACGCCCCTGGATGAAGTGCTACAATAGTCAGATTAATAGTTCTGATGGGGTGAGAAAGGCAGTTTGTTTTTTGTTTTTTTACAAATGCTAGACTGCAGTATTCAGAATCACTTTATTGTCCAAGCACAACTGATTGATGTTGTTTATTTTCGTTCATGGCAGTGTATCATGATCATTTATTTGTTCGTTTTTATTTACCTTTATTTATTCAGGGTGGTCAATTGAGAGCGGGTGCCCTCTTTTACAATGACGCCCTGATACAATACAATAACAATAAAGCATCACAGAGACATAATATAACACAATATATAGAAAATACATAAAGCCATATACATATACATATAACATAAAGCATCTTTACAGATCAATAGAAACAGGAACATTCCACTGTTGCCATGTCCTTCAATAAAAGCTTAAAATGATTGAGTGAAACCATCTGTTTTAGTTGCAGCCTGTTCCACTTGTCTGGTGCATAAAAACTAAAAGCTAATTTCCCAAGTTCAGTGTTAATGAAGGAAGTTTCAAGAGTCAAATATTCCTGTGCACGTGTCTTATGAGCTCAACTTAAACATAACCACATTATAAACACAAAATATTCAACTCAATATAATTTGTATATATTTACCTGTATACATGCCCAGATACACATACTGTATATGAACAACAAGGAGCATGAAGAAGAAAAACTTCTGGTACCTTCTGTGAGGGCGTCACGCGGCAAATTCAGGTCAGTCTAGAGCTGCAACGATTAATCGATTAATCGATTAATCGATTAGTTGTCAACTATTAAATTAATCGCCAACTATTTTGATAATCGATTAATCGGTTTGAGTAATTCTTTAAGAAAAATAAGTCAAAATTCTCTGATTCCAGCTTCTTAAATGTGAATATTTTCTGGTTTCTTTCCTCCTCTATGACAGTAAACTGAATATCTTTGGGTTGTGGACAAAACAAGACATTTGAGGACGTCATCTTGGGCTTTGGGAAACACTGATCCACATTTTTTCACCATTTTCTGACATTTTATAGACCAAACAACTAATCGATTAATCGAGAAAATAATCGACAGATTAATCGACAATGAAAATAATCGTTAGTTGCAGCCCTAGGTCAGCCAGTCGGTCAGTCAGTCAGTCAGTCAGTAACGCTTAGTGAGCTGCCGTGCTGATGACGTCGACTCTCATGTCCAGGTCAGGTCAGCATCATCAGCCTGGCAGCATTATCTGTAGCTCCCAGCTCCAAAAAAAGCTGCATTTTGTGAAAACGGGAAGACTTTATTGAAACTTTTATGGTGGCGTGATGAAGTCCTCGGTAACGGTGAGTCGGATCATTTTGGGGCTGTAGCCGAGCGTTGCTCCACGCCGAGCCTCACTCTCTGCCGTTCATTTACATACATCTACATCTTAAGGGGCGATCGCTACAGGCGGATCCGCTTCAGAAACGCCTAGGCAGACCGTGTTGGGCCTGTGGAGCGGGGGGGCGTGTGCGACCGGGTTAAAGACCGCTACTGTCAGCTTTTCATCTGTGTTTTCCTCTGTCCCACCGTTCTCCACCACATCAAACCGCATCAAAACAGGAAGGAAAGCCCGCCTTCTGCTGGATTTGATTGGCTGCCTGGCCCAAATGTGACACTGACGAGCGGTGCGACTCCACGCCTCGCGCTGAAAAGTTGAGAATATTAAAATTTTTATGCGCGCCTAAAAAACATCGCCCCCTTACCTCGCCCTTTATTTATTGAACGTTATTACCTGTGGTATTTAAATGGCGTTAGGGGAATGATTTATTAACCGATAACCGTGTCGTAACGCTTCAGTGCGTTGGGTTGAGTTGAACACACGCGCCGTGGGTCTGTACAGGATCTGTGCTTGTTTGAAATTCAAATGCAAACTCAAATAGACTGACATTTATACCAATACTTAAACATTTTGAATACAAATACCAAATTTTCCAAAAACTTGACCTTCTGTACATCTGTTTGTCCACAGTATTGCACCTCATCTTTTACCCAACATCAAGAGACCTAACAACAATAACAACGGTAATAAGTAAATATTCATCTTTAAGTTTGTATGATCCAAATAATATTTCTTTGCGTTTCTCACACTAAAACGTTATCTCTCTTTTTTCTTTTTGTGAATACCTGTAAATAACATCTTTGGTACCAACTTTCTTATGTTGACAACGTCCTTTTGTGTGTGTTCTGTATCTGTTCTGTATCTATTCTATATCTGTTTTTAACAATACATTTTTTAACGAAAGCCCATCTAGGGACAAACATTGCAAATTAGTCTATAAATGTTATATGTGACATCAGACTATTTATTTCTAAAAATGTTCTATGTCTATGTATCTGCCCCTACTCAAATAAATATTGAAATTAAATATGAACGAAAATATCTTCTTAAAACTAACTATATTTACAGCTTTTCACATATTCGCCCCACAGACTGGAATGCACACAGGCTTTAGTGCGGCACGTGCATATTGATTTTTAAAATCATATATCCTCTTAAGTAGTTTTATATTATACTACATACTGTATATATGTTAATATATATTATAATTACTAAATCATGTTTACATTGCCATGTCCACCGCACTATAAGTAGTCTAAATGTATTGTAGTCTTGTGTACTGTATTGTCCTGTTGCACTGTGGACATGAAGTAATGACCAGAGGTGGAAAGTAACTAAGTACATTTACTCGAATACTGTACTTAGGTACAATTTTGAGGTACTTGTACTTTACTTGAGTATTACCATTTTATGCTTTATACTTCTACTCCACTACATTTCAGAGGGAAATATTGTACTTTTTACTCCACTACCTTTATTTGATAACTTAAGTTACTAGTTACTTTGCAGATTCAGATTATTAATACAAAATATAATCAACTAATAAATTGTGATGTATTATTATAGATTACTGTAAGCTACCCAGCAGTATATAAAGTAGTGGAAATCAGCCCCACCTTTTCTAGCTGCAACATTAAAGTGATGCTTACACATTAATGCATCAATAATTATAATTCAATACTATAATATATACTGTATTATTCTGAAATGGGCCATTCTGCATAATGAGTTTACCTTTGTTGCTTTAAGTACATTTTGATGCTAATACATTTGTACTTTTACTTAAGTAACATTTTGAATGCAGGACTTTTACTTGTAACAGAGTATTTTTATACTGTGGTATTGCTACTTTTACTTAAGTAAAAGATCTGAGTACTTCTTCCACCACTGGTAATGACATTTTGTTAGTCTGCATACTGTGCGTGTGTATATGGCTGAATGACAATAAATCTGCTTGACTCATAATCACCTTCCCTCGGAGTAAACAACTCAGCAGTAATCGAACGGGGCTTTGTTGCACACACTGACACACACTGACACACACTGACACACTGACACAATGACACACACTGACACACTGACACACACTGACACACACTGACACACACGATGCTCTGGGGAGAACTTTACACCGACTCCACCAACAATTTATAGCTTCATAAATCACCGGGAGCTGATTTGCAGTTGTGCAGACTCTTACTTTTTCATATTGCACTCAGATGGCGCCACATCCTCCGCTGATTGACTCACACTAGATTCACACTAATTCTTTGAGTTTCCCTCATCAGGTGATTGTTGCTGTATGTATTTTATTGTCTTTATTGTTGTATGTGTATATGATGTGTAGCTGTGAAGCAAATTGTCCTACAGGGACATTAAAAACTAAAAAAAATTAAAAATACATAAAATCAAAATCAAAGTTTATTTATATAGCACATTTCGTACATTTAAAATGCAATGCAAAGTGCTTTACAGATAGAAAATACATAAAAGAAAACATAAACATACATATAAAACAGAAAAACTATTACATTATCAAAAGTGTCTCACAGTAGTATGAGTGGACACATCTTTTTAGTGTGGGTCACTCATAACTTCATTCATAAAACATTCAATAGTAAAAACTGAATAAAAGTAGTAGAATGCAAACAGTCCGAGCTGGAAGGAGAGGCAGAAGCCCTTGGAGGAGTGAATTAAAACATGAAGTAACGCATCTTTTCTTCATCAAAATGCTCAGTTCACATGAGATCTACAGTAAAGTCAAACATTAGTCCATGAGATTTTCTCTGGCAGAAAAGTGCAGGAACTGAAATGCTTTTTACATCTTAGATCTTTAGCTCACACTCTTTTCTCTTTTTTCGTGACCCTCATGCCATCATCCATAAACGATATAAATACAGAAACTATATACTGCCCATCAAAGGTTTGGGAACACCTAGCTTTTGAAAATGTTGAATAAATCAGCATGTTTTCTTTGTTGGTTTGCAATGAATAAACCCCATTAAAGACTAATTAGGTTTAGTTTAAGAAAAAAGAAATCATGCATGCAAATATTTTTGATGATAACTAAACTAAAACAATTAAACTACATGTTCATCAAAAAAACTCCTTAGCAGCTGAACTGCTGCTCACACTTTCTTCATCCAACAGTCAGTTTATCCAGGTAATTATTTTGATAAGAAACAAACGACAAGAAAAACACTAAGATATTCATTATTTACTTTCAGGTATACAAATTGCGTTTTGACTTAGACTGTTACTGTAGTTCAGCGTTTAACACCATCGTGCCCCTTAAACTATTTGATAAACTTCAGGTGCTGGGAATTAATCAGTCTCTATGCAACTGGATTTTAGATTTTCTGTCAGATAGGAAGCAGGTGGTTAAGATGGGTATCATGTTCTCTAGGCCTATGACCCTCAACACAGGGGTTGTGTTCTCTCACCTCCGCTGTACTCACTATATACCAATGATTGTGTATCCCATTCTGAATCTGTGCAGATTTTTAAATATGCTGATGACACAACAGTGGCATGCATGATAAGGACCGGTGATGAATCCGCCTACAGGGCTGAGGTGGGGGTCCTAGTGGCGTGGTGTAGGGCAAACAACCTGGTTTTAAACATCGCTAAGACAAAAGAAATGATAATTGACTTCCGGAGGGGTGGGGCTGTCCTCCCTCCATTGGTCATCAATGACCGGATAGTGGAGAGGGTTGACACTTTTAAATTCCTTGGCACCACCATATGCCACACTCTGAAGTGGGAAGTCAACACCAGCCACATAATTAACAAGGCCCACCAGAGGCTTCACTTTCTGCGCCAGCTTAAAGGAATAGTTCACCCAAAAATGAAAATTCTGTCATCTCCTCCCCCTCATGCCAGTTGAAACACAGGTGAAGTTTGTCCATATAACACACAGGGAGGCTGCAGCACAACTCCATAGCAGCCTTCTCCAAAACAACTGAAGTCAGTGGGGACCAGTTCTTCAGAGTTCCAGAAAGACCTACAGTATATTTACACCATCATTTAGTGCAAATCTTAACTACAGCTGATTGATTTGCAACAAATAATGGTGTATAGGTCTTTCTATTCACAGTGTGATTGTTTGGCTGTTTTTGTTTTGGAACTCTAAAGAACTGGTCCCCATTGACTTCAGTTGTTTTGGAGAAGGCTGCTACCAAGTTGTGCTGCAGCCTCCCTGTGTGTTATATGGACTAACACATTTCATCTGTGTTTCATTTGGCATGAGGGTGAGGAGATGATGACAGAATCTTCATTTTTGGGTGAACTATTCCTTTAAGCTGGCGCAGAAAGTGAAGCCTGTTAAAGTGGGCCTTGTTAATTATGTGGCTGGTGTTGACTTCCCACTTCAGAGTGTGGCATATGGTGGTGCCAAGGAATTTAAAAGTGTCAAGTGTTCAGACTTCTTGGCTGTTTGTATCCTCACTCATAAAACACAATTTGTAAGTAAGACCGTGTTTTCCTGATTCTGACCTGGAAGTAATGTGTTTTTAACGTGGTTTCCGCCTCAACATTTTTAAAATATAAGTTGTGGTTTAACCGAGGCACTTGCAGTACTACACCACACCACACCAAACCACACCACACCAGAAAAACTGAGGCAAAAATGAGACTTATACATTGAGAAATCCCAGCATTTTCCTTTCCTGTTATGACTACTTCATGTTGTAGTTTTTCCTCGGAGTTCTAAGCTAAATTCGCCTTACGAGTTACTTTTCTCTCTTGGCTGAGATTTACCCACCAAAACTCAGAACCGTAATCGTGTTTCCAGAGATGTAAAACATAATCCTTGTCTGTCTTTAGAGACATAAATTTTAAAGGATTAGTAAATGATGTGGTTGTGGTTTAGTTAGTCCATAAAATCCAGCACGACTTCATAACAGCATTCTCCAAAACAACTTGAAGTCCACGGGGACCGATCTTTAGAGCTCCAAAAAGTTATTTTTCTGCTCTGTTCAGAACTCTAAAGACCGGTCCCCAAAGACTTCAGTTGTTTTGGACAACGCTGCACTCCAGAGTTTCAACTGGCATGAGGATGAGTAGATAATGACTGAATTTTCATTTTTGGGTGAACTATTCCTTTAATTTGAGGCTTGTACCTGCAAAACACGGATTACAAACCTGTTTATAGATTTACAGAACTGACTCTGTGGTTTGCAAATCACTTTTTTACGCTTGAAGCATTTCACAATGTTGAATTTACGTACAATTTGTTTTGGGGGAAATATGCAATACCTCCATACAAACCCTCTCACCCCACAGGTATAATGTAAAGGTCCAACTTGTAATTACTTTCACAATAAAAAAAAAAAAGCTTTTGGAAGGTAGAAATTCTTGAAAATCAATTTAAGAATGAAATTCCAAATAAAACAAAACAAAAAATATCTTTTACTGAATGAACTTTCTTACAGTGGTAATCATATTCCTCCAGACCTCAGTTGTTTCAGAGCGAGCCCCATTGAGTTTTTGCTATAGATAATTCCATAACTAAAATATCTAACACCAGCTGAGTCCATTTCTGAGCTGCGAGAACATGAGGATGTTCCCGCCTCATCACTAACATTTTCTCTGCAGCTGCACAGCCTGCCGACCAGAGACGCTTTTGATTTAATGACATATTGAAAGAAGCGTCATCATTCATAAGTGGAGAACAGGTCAAAGGGAAAGTCAGGAAAGACAGGAAATCAGCTACTTCCTTCCAGAAAGATTTAACAGGACGGAATTCCCACTTCATATGAAGATCCTGTACGTTCCTGGAAGGTTTAAAGCAGTGGTTCTCAACGTGGGGTCAGGGGACCACCGGTGGTCCTTGAGGGGGTTCCAGGGGGTCCCCAGCAAATTGATGAATTGTTAAACTTCACCATCATTTCATTTACAAGAAGTTAACACAACTAGAGACTGTTTTGATCATAGTTTCTCTGTTATCTCTCTACCTACAATACAGATAGTCATGGGATTCTGGACAAAATCATATCTAACAATAAGAATTCTCAGATTTGGGTCCGAGAGATAAAATCTAAACAAATGGGGGTTCGTGGCCTTAATTTGTACTAAATTAGGGGTCCTTGATATGAAAAAGGTTGAGAATCACTGGTTTAAAGGACAGAAAGTACAAGTAGGTGAAGAAATAAGCCACAGAGAGTATAGAGTATCTTCTTTTTGGGGTGAAGTCTCTGTGTTTGAACCTGAAATGGATCAGATGATGATCTTGGTCGTGAGACGACATAATAATGTTTTTCCAGATCCTCTCCAAGTTCATTGACTGAACATTATCAGAGAGATCTATATTTCAAATTCTAAGCTCACACTCTTATCCAGAACAATGTAAAATAAGATAGTGAAGTCAGTCCCATTAATGAACGATGATTACATGAAGGCTGGATGTAAAGTGCAAGAGACAATACAACACTGAGAGCTGGAAAAGGAGCTGATTTTTGTTTACACGAAGACTAATGTGTCCTTCCCCAAAATGTGTTACTGACTGGAGTCCTTGTGAAATGACTTGTGCATTCCATGGTGGCAGTAATGGCCTGTGTGTTTACACCACCTCATGAAATGTTCGCACCCCCTCACATTCCTGTTGGGTAAAACCAGATCTTGCTCTCATTGAGGAAAAGCACATGGCTGCAATTGTGGAGTTTCATCACCCTTGGGCCTTTGAAACTCGTTCAAACCCACGTAGGATAATTTCAAAATCGACAAGTACATTTGCTTTCTTTGCCTCCTTCCTTCCTGACAGAGGTGTTTTTTTGTCTCAGTTGTCTCAAGGCTTAAAGGATAAGTTCTGTGATTTCGGACCAGTATATAATTCCTCTATACATACTTTTGTCCGGTGAGGCCGACTGAAAGTCTTTTAAGTTGTGATTATCTTTGGAGAGGTAAGGCCCACTTAATCGTATACTGGTTGACAGTGTCACCAGTGTGAGAGTGACTACTCAATACCAAGAAGTAACGCCGCTTGATTCTGTGTTTCCTTTTTGGGGGGTAAAAATATCTTTCTATTTTACTTGATTTGATTCTTTTAATGCAATGCATTTTGCTTGTTCTTTTATATGAATTTTATCTTTTTCACTTTCTCTCGATGCTTTTAATGTTTTATGTAAAGCACTTTGAATTGCCTTGTTGCTGAAATGTGCTATATAAATAAACTTGCCTCTCTTCATCTCTGTAGTTCTTGGACCCACAGACAATATTGGCTCCAGAGTCAGCTCAGTTGCCTCTTGCTGGTAACAATGAGTCCAAAATGTTTTGTCAAAATATCTCCAAATAAAGCCGTTTGTGGCTCCACAGGGAGTTCAGAGGAAAGAGAAAAGTTGCAAAGTACACCAATTAACATTAGCTCTGATTTCATGACAATTCTGCCATTACGCACACAGAACTATTTTTCTCTGCTGCTGCAGCACAGACTGCTGTGGGGTGAAAGTGCGTTACTGGCACCGTGATCTAGATTTGCGGATGGTCAGGTCCACAAAACTGTACTGTACACAAAACCGGGCCAGACTGAGATCCTTTCAGCTACAGTATGTCCGTCAACATGCTGATCATAGATAGACAGATACACAGAGAGCATAGAATTTTATCAACAGTAGTACACAATAAAACCAATGAAGCTGTGCATTTAAGTGCACATATGGTTTAAGTTATAACCGCATTTCTGCCTGAACACAACCACAGTGGCTCCTCTGACATGCTCGTTCCAGACCTCTGCATGTCAGTATGTCCATAATATCAAACAGATACTGGGGCTGCCACTTCAACACAAACAAAAATTCAGTTTTTGGAGCAGAAATGCAGATGAATTCTAAATTAATTTTGATATTGTGTGTAAAAAAATGTCTCTATTTTTAAGACTACATATCCAGTGGCTGATAAGTAGTTGTCTCAAATGTTTTTTCCGTTTGTATCCACAAGAGGGCGTCATGGCATAAGCAGATAGACACTCAAAGTTAACTTGAATTCTCTTTGGCCCTAAACAGAGACTAGATGGTAGCAGAACATCTTACAGCAGTGACCGACAGAAAACTGAGAAAGACACTGACAATGCACAGACTCAGTGGGCACAGCCTGGCCATAGAAACAGGCATTTTCTATTGTATATTTTATATTTATGCATTTATTAAAACATCCCTGTTCATTTTCGAAACTTTCATCTTTTGTAATGGGAGAGACTTTTATGAAAAGCCACACAAACAGAACAGTGTGAACCACGCTAAATGGGAACTCCTGATATGTTTGATACCAAGACGCTGATGTTTTTAAAGCTCAAGAAACGGTATTAGCCTTTATATTCCAGCTCTGGAAGGGCGTTCTGGGTTTTGTTTCAGGGTTGGAACGCTGGGTCTGTCCATTTCACATTCCAACTCCGGGAAGTTGTGCTTAATGATCGGAGAACACATCCAAACACCTCTACTTGACAGTTACTACCAATGGTGATGGTGCACAGGCCCGTACATCAAAAAACACCCTGTGCCCTCCTGCAGTGAGGACCGTTTTTATGGTCACTTAACACAACAGAACACTATCTGGCAATTCTGTGAAATGGTTGGAGGCTGAACCGCTTCATCAATTGTTATTGCTCCTCCAACTGTCATAAACAAAGTACATTACCATGACAAATATTAGTATTGGTTGGAGGTTAAATTGTAATGGTGAACAGGCCTGTAGGCTTTTATGTTATGGCCTCAACCTTACCCCGACATTTCTTGTAAAAACAGCACATGTTGATGTTTGCAACAACAAATACACAACCTGTACCGACACTACAATGATGTGATCTTTGTGTCGCAAGAGTGAAGCAGTGAATGTCACGTTTAATGACAATGAATGCTCTAGTGCAGTGGTTCTCAACGTGGGGTCCGGGGACCACCAGGGGTCCTTCGGTAGGTTCCAGGGGGTCCATAGCAAATTGAGGAAGTGTTAAATTTCACCATTAGGCTACTTAATTTACAAGAAGTTGCAATTAGAGAATGTAGAAGAAAAGACTATTTTCGCCATAGTTTCAGTTATCTCTTTACCTACAATACAGATAGTGATGGAATTCTGGACAAAATCATATCTAACAATAAAAAATATTCTCAGATTTGGGTCTGAGAGACAAAATCTCATCAAATTGAGGTCTGTGGCTCTAATGTGGACTAAATTAGGGGTCCTTGATATGAAAAAGGTTGAGAATCACTGCTCTAGTGCAGTGGTTCTCAAACTTTTTGAACCAAGTACCACCTCTGATCAAAGCAAAGTGAACTGAATTAACTGGAATCAACTGGTGTGATGGAGGCTCATCCTCTGTGGGGCTTGTGTGAGAAGCAGACAGACAGAGAAGATGCTTTTGACTCTTTACTGTTGAAGTTGCAGGGAGTTACAGAGTTACAGAGGATGTAGTTGGCAATGGATGTATGGACATATGGTGTCTAGAACAGAGAAGAAATATGAATTAAATACAACAGGAAACAATATGCTGCTGGAACTATTACTATATTATAGAGTCAATAAATGAATTAACATAAACATAAACTTATCATGCATTAGCATGAAGAACAAAGATTGATAAATCAGTGATCTTATGGATATACTTAACATAACAAAGAAACAGCGTTATAGGCCATTAAGGTAACATGGTTGAGGAAATGTGCATTACACAAACAGAATTCACCTTCATATGGCCTTACTCACATAATTAACAACCCACCAGTTAAGGAAAGTAGATAAACAACTAAGGAAACATATTCAGTGCTAATGGCACATAACAAACATTTCATTATTCCCCTTTATCCAATAAGGTAATCAAGTAGTTGGTTTGACAAACGTAGTCATGGACACATACTGACAAACAAGAAGAGTGAGGGAGAGAGGCGACCATAAGGCTGAACTGATTATTCTCCCCTCGCTACTTGATGGTGAAAACTAGGGTACTGAACTGGCCTTCTCCTATTGGCTGGTCTTTGTGCCAGGTGATCTCACCACCTGTTGTACTCTATAGAGGCTGACATCACAGGGCACAGAGACCAGCCAATAGCAGATGACCAGTTCAGTACCCTAGTTTTCACCATTAGGTGTCAGGCTTCACCAAAGATTTAGGTGGGCTTTAGTTACTCTTTCAAAGTCTCATCAGATGATAACTAAAAAAAGTCCCACGCAGTCCCATGTTCAGCTGATTCAAAGGTGAGAATACAGTATATCTGCCAGGTAGACTAGACTTGCCAAGGGAGAGTGTTGCTTATTCAAAAACATCTGTACCTCCGAGTGCAGTTCAAAGAGCCTTGTCAGCACTTTCCCCATTGACAGCCATCTCAATTTAGTATGCAGCAGAAGTTGCACATGTTCACTGCCCCTTTTGTTTCAAAGCACACTGAACAGACATTAATTCATTGGTCGAACCTTGATAAAATTCACAACTTTGACAGCAGAGTCTAGCACAGATTTTAAAGGCATTTTCTTGACTGCCAAGGCCTCGCGGTGGATGCTGCAGTGTGTCCACTTCATATCAGGGGCAACTTCTTTAATCCATGCAATTGCCCCGCTGTGTCTGCCTGTCATTGCCCTGGCACCGTCTGTACAAACTCTGGCGCGTTTTTTTCCAGTCGATACCATTCTCTTCCATAAATGCATTCAGTAGCTGAAATATATGCTCTCCGGTAGTTCTTGTTGGTAGTGGCTTACAGAACAGAAAATCCTCATGGGACCTGCCCTCAGACTAATATAATAAATTAGCTAATTGGACAAATATGCAATATCTGTATTCTCATCTAATCTCATTTTAATGCTCTCTATCGGTGCACTTCTCACATCGTCTGCCATGTCAATTATTCTGCGAGTCACTGTGTCATTAGAAAGGGGCACCAGGTCAGCTGTCTAGCAGCTTTCTCTCCACACATCAAACGGGTCAGTTCTTTGGCCAACAGTACAATTACAATTTCCCATTTGGCAGACGCTTTTATCCAAAGCGACGTACACATGAGATATTCATACAACACAAGCAAGGTTCTAGTCAGGGGAGAACAACGAGAGTAAGTGCCATAAAGCTAAGTACTGGTCCAACAGGACATAGGTGCTACGAGTTAGTGCTATGAGGCAATGCATACAGTGCATAGAATGCATAGAGGCAAATAAAGAATTTTTTTTCTTTTTTTTTTTTCTTCTTTGGTTGCTTTGGTTACACGGTCCATTAGGTGAGAAGGTGTTCGCTAAAGAGCTGGGTCTTTAGCCTTTTCTTAAAGATTGAGAGGGACTCTGCGGATCAAATGGAGTTTGGTAACTCGTTCCACCACCGGGGAACCACAGAAGAGAAGAGTCTGGCTTGAGACTTAGGGCCTTGTTGTGGTGGCAGCACCAGGTGCCGCTCCTTGGCAGAGCGCAGTGAGCGGGAGGGAGCGGAGACCTGAATGAGGGAGTTCAGGTAGGTCGGAGCCGTTTTGGGATTTAGACACTTCCCCTCTCCAAGACACTCTAAAGGATCTCCCTGCGAGGTAGGACTCAAACCAGCGGAGAGCAGATCCTGAGAAGCCAAGCTCAGCGTGTGTGGAGAGGAGGATTTGGTGGTTAACCGTGTCAAAGGCAGCTGATAGGTCAAGTAACATTAAAACAGAGGACTGACCGGCAGCTCTAGCTGATCGCAGTGTTTCCACTACAAACAAGAGCGCAGTCTCGGTAGAGTGTCTGCGTTTGAAGCCAGACTGGTTAGGATCATACAGTTTGTTCTCAGAAAGGAATTCAGAGACTTGATTAAAGACTGCACGCTCAAGTGTCTTGGAAAGGAAGGTGAGTAGTGAAACCGGCCTGTAATTTTCAACCTGAGATGGGCTGAGTGTAGGTTTCTTTAGCAGCGGGGTAACCCGCACTTGCTTAAAAGCAGTGGGGAACACACCCGTTGTAAGTGAGGAGTTGATGATGTGCGTGACTGCAGGGATAAGTGTGGGCGAAATGGCCTGCAGGAGGTTGGAGGGTATGGGGTCCAGCAGACAGGTAGTGGGACGAGAGTCAAGCAGAAGTCACCAAACTATAATTACTAAAATCCTTGAACACACAAGTCCAGAGCACTGGCATTGTGTGGGTTCCAATAAAAACCCAGCAGACCACATCGAGCTCCTATGAGTCAAGCCTTGAGGTTTGACTCAAGGCTTTGAATAAATTGAGGCTACGTGGCAAAGGCTAGATTTGGCTTAGGAGCCCAGTACTGCAGACCCTGAAAGGACCATTATAGTTACTTCTTCTTCTCTCGACTCAAAGAGAAGATTTCCTTGAGCAATATAAATTTTTCAGTCTGGTAAGATAGTTTCCTCACAAAGCCAGCTTATCACCCTCTCACCAGAGTATGATTGTGCCACAGACCTCATGTTGGTGGCCGTCTTCACCGCAGGGAGGATCTGGAACCAGGGGATATCCATCCTGTCACTCAACTCCTGATTGCCGATCTTTATGTGAAGCTGTGCCATCCTGGGCCAGAATGTTTCTTCCCAGCTTGCCGTAACAACAGGTCAGATATAGGAAACTATAGGCCTGCATCAGTTCTATCAGCCATATCTAAGGTATTTGAGAGGATAGTATTTGATCAGGTTGAGAAATATTTGGTTCAGCTCAACCTACTGAGATATGAGTTGCAGTCTGGTTTCAGAGCAGCCCACTCTACTGATACCTGCCTTATTCATCTTTGTGATTACATGAGACGAAAGTGATAAGGGTAATTATACTGGCATGGTCTTGCTTGATTTACAGAAAGCGTTTGACACAGTAGACCATGCTATACTGCTGGCCAAACTGCAGTGTATGGAATTAGGTCAAAATGCTGTTAACTGGATTAGGTCATACCTTACTGGGAGAACTCAGGTCTGCGATGTGGAGGGGACGTTGTCAGAAGCTAGGGAAATAACATGTGGGGTGCCACAAGGCTCGATATTGGGGCCACTTCCGCATTTATGCAAATGACATGCCTGGTGCAGTGAATTGCAAGCTTTTATTGTACGCTGATGAACCAACCAGATTGAAGTCACTCTTAGTAAGGAGTTAGAATGTGTAAGAGACAGACAGGATGAAGGTCACATGCAATGGTAATGAAATTGTATCCCAGACACATGTCACATACCTAGGTATTACACTTGACCAGTCACTTTCTGGTGAATCTGTTGCCACTAGAGTACTAACTAAGAGTGCCAGCAAACTTAAGGTTTTGTTCCGCAGAACAAGGCAGTTTGACATCACTGTTAAGAAACTTCTAGTGACAACTTTAATACAGTGTCACTTTGATTATGCTTGTTCTGCTTGGTTCAGGGGTTTGACAACTAAGCTGAAGAACAAACTACTGAAGAACAAATAATATAATACGGTATTTACTAAATGCACCTCCTCTAACTCAGGTTGGCAGCCAATAAATCAGGAGAGTGGGCATGCTACCTGTTCAGCTAAGGGTAGAACAATTGAAGCTGAACCACATGTTTAATGTCATTAATGGTGATGCCCCTGAATACTTTGGATCACCAATAGCCATGGTCCACACTCAGCATGGCCACAACAACAGGGCTCACACAACTTTAAGTAGAGAACTCTACTAGAGAGAACTAGAGAGAACTAGAGAACTCTACAGTGACCACTTTTTCACTTTTTGATTTAGGCATTTTTTCAGAAACTTAAGTTGCTAATGGACTTCATTCTTCACAATCGCAATGTAAATAACAACCTTGGTGCTTGGCAGAAATGGCATAAAGCTTCCAGCCCAAGTTTCCTGCGCATGCCCACGGAAGAAATTATGTGTTTTTGTGTGGACAGGGACCTTTGGACCTTTTTGAAAACGCTAGTGTGTACTTAAAACTTTGGACACGAAAACAACGTTTTCAAATTTATATGCATTAGTGTGGATTAGGCTTTGTCCACACTAATGCAGATAAATTTAGTAGAGTATTTGTCTTACTAGTTGTAAATGTGTTTGCCTCACTGTGTCAAGAATCTGGACGTCTCGCCCACCCCAGATAGACCAAGTAGACCAGAAACACCCGCTCCGCCAAAGAAACACTGTTCAATGCCGCCAAAGAAATGGCCGGTTACGGTTACGGAATCTGCCGACACCACAACTGAAGGAAGGTGGGATCACCTAATTGCACCAATCTCTCCGCCAGCAGAGGAACAAGGGAGGTATACACCCACTCCCCCTCCTCTCTCCTATTACTCACCAACCTCTCCCACTACTCCACGCAGTGGCGAGGAGGGTAATGGCGCTGGGAAAGGGATGGTTCAGTGGGAGGGGCTGATGGGGGAAACTATGCTCATAGTGGATGAATGGAGACCACCCTTGGAGGGAAGAGGGGGCCTCCAACGTTCGCATTCTACATCAAGCATTGCGAGTGTGTTGGCTGCCCTCGACAAGGGAGCCTCCATCGCCTTGGAATCCGGAGGCGTTTGGCTGCAACAGCGGATCCGAAGACAACGGGCAAGAGAAAAGGGCTTGGAAGAAAGGTGGAAAGAAATAAGTTGATTTAGCTATTAAAACTGCTTAAGCTGCTTAGACATAAGATATTAAAGGTGAAGAATGATAATCATGAAGAGTCTGTACTGATAGGATTAAGTTGATCATTGTGATAAATATGTTAGAATAACAGGTTGATTTGAGAAGTATTACTAATAAGGTAGATTGGAACCATGTTAAAAGATGTTAGGATAAAGGATTGATTTTAGTTGTTCATATAAGAAGTTAACAACTGATGTGTTGAAAATCATTGTATTAAGAATTACTGTTGCTTTAAGAGTCAAACATGAATATGTAACAGATGATATGCCTACGTGACACAGATGATGTGCCTACGTGACAAATGTTGTGTTAAGAAATTATGATGGGTGTAACCTTTTCATGGCCGGAGGCAAGCTGTTAGCAAAAACAGGAATTACCTTGAAATCCAGGAGATGGGGACATAGAACCGTATGCAAATAGCATTAGCACACCCTTGGGTAAGAAGTGTTGGGTGCTTTCAACAGCTTGCAATCCTTCATGAAAACGGAACACATAGCCAAATAAGGCAATGATGAATTAAAGTGATTGTGATAGGAGGAGAACATGGTTGAAAGGGTATAAAAAGGCATGCAGAAAAGGAACAGCAGGACAATCACCACAAGGACGGGGGATCCATGTCGCTTCGGACTAAGGACGTGATTGGGACTTAAACTTATTCTTGCGCTCTGTTCTCGGTGGAGAACTCAGAGAGAAGAAGTGGGACTTTGGGCTCGGACGAACTCTTAGTCTCTGAACAACCAAAGGACTTTGTTGGATTATTATTGGAGGATTTTATTCTTTCAAAGGACTTTGTTGGACTCTTTTTCTTATGCTTTTGGACCTTTTTAAGTTTTAAGGGTTTTTATCAAATAAGTTGGTAAGAACATGCCTTTCTCCTCCTACTATGTGAATCATGAAAGAGATAATTGTTATACTACTGATTAGTTCATTTTTATCTGTGATTTTGATTTTATAATTTTTGCATTTTTAACAACTCATCTGTATTGAGTTTTAGCTTCTGCTGACCCCACTGCTTCAAAGAATACAATAAAGCAAACCATCTAAAGAAGTACCTGACTCTCTCTGTTCTCTGTGGGAGCTCTCACCGAGGAAGGATGCCTCTCCTTGTGGATGTAAAAGATTACAGATAAAGTGTTGCTAAGCCAGGCCCACCAGATGAAGGTTCTTAAGGGTTAATCTAACCTTGAAAATTACATGCCCTTGGCAGTAATAGTATACTTATTGCCTAAACTACTTTCCAGCAACCACACCAACTGATGCATTAGGGAGTAGCTGTCGTTAACCAGAGTGACTCCTCACAGGTATCCCTAACAGGCCACTATGGGTGCTTCGGGAGTGGAAGTAGGGTAGACTCCGGGAACGAAGACAGTCAGCCGCTGGACGAATATCTCTCGACCTCAGCCTGTTATCCATTAGAAACCTGTTCTGCCAGAAGATTTGTGCGGTAGGGAATCAGTAAAAGACACTATTTTCTAGAAGCACTTTACTAATTACCTCTGCCAAAGAGGTTATGTTTTCGGAGGCGTTTGTTTGTCTGTTAGCAGGATTACGGAAAAACTACTGGGCTGATTTTCATGAGACTTCGTGGAAGGGTGTAGCACGGATCCCACTCACGAACAAGCAATAATAGCACAAACCTTGGCGGAGGTCTGCGCCCTCCAAGTGCCCTTCTAGTTCTATGCATATTCTTGGTGTCATTGGATGTGTATTTGGTGTATTTTTTTCTAACTGCATATATTTAATGTTCTTAGGCTGGGGATACACCACACAACTTTTAAAATTTTTTTATGACGACTGAAAAACTGGGGATCACACACTTAACAACTACACCAGATGAGGGACCACACACTACTTGACTTGTCACTGCAACTGAACCAAACTGAACGCACCAAACTCACATGAAAACACAAGCTCTCGCGGTACACTATGATATATTTATACCATAGATATAAATCCACATTATACATTTTTATGGGTAGCGTACCTGAGCTTGCTGTTGTTGTTGCGCCACCATCTGCATGGAATAAAGACCATCTGCATGGTCATTCTATTTTCTTTTCAGAAACAGAAAATAAAAAATGGAAAACGAATGATTTAATTTTCCAATCCAAATCCAAAAATGGAAAACCGAAATATACAAGGCATTGTCTGTTTTCCTGGTGAGAAACAGCAGATACAACATTTACAAAGGACTTGATTTTCCTTTTCTCCTTTGTAAAACAGAAAATAAAATAACAAAAATTAAAAAAGCCCATTTTGGGATTGCAACCTGAATATTGAGCTGTGCGACTTTCAGCACCATCAAGGCCTGGAAAGCGGAAAGGAGAGAGAGAAGCAGAGAGGGAGGAAAATAGAATGACCAAAAAATACACAGACCCAAACACATTTACATAAAGGAGTGGAAGTCAGTATGGACTGCACAGACTGCAGAGGGAGCTGGAGGTGAGCAGCAAATGTGAAACAAATACCTGTTGCTACATAATGGAGCCAAAGCTATGAAGTGGGAGCTGAGAATGTTTGTAGGCGATGTTGCTACAGTGCCACATGATTATGTTGCAAAACCGACTGCGCATTTACATTGTCCGCTCAGGACTACCAACCGGACATGTAGGCTAATAAATAATAATTATAAAACCTGACTTTCCGGTCTAAAATCAGCATCTGGCAGCCAAGGTTTTGTGGAATCAATAATTGAGTCTTCCCTGTATTTTTTTCCTGTGTGCCTTGGTACCAGAAAGATCGGTAGGCCTATCTATAAACTTATTGTATGAAACTTAACCAGTTGATTGCTCGTTGGTGTGGGCTAAACACTGTATTGGCTTGTTATGGCGTAGCTTCATAGTTTTTCATTGGCTATTGATGGGATCCATTCGCATTTGAGTTGTTGATGAGTACACACTACCCGACTGCGTCCAGATTCCTCTTGTAAAAATCAAACATGTTAGATATAATCGTAGTGGCTTCTCACGTCAGGAGGCAAGAGATTGGAGTCTGTTCCCCTCACACACTTGTTGATTAGAGTCTGTACCCCTCATACACTTATAGATTTTCTGTGCCAACTGGCCACCCCGACTGCCCCAAAATCTGCAGACTAGTGCAGACCAGGACAGACTCGGCCCGACTGTGAATCCTGGCTAAAATTGGGGCAATAGTTGTCTAGTGTATCCCCAGCTTTAGACTACATGCATTCACAGATTAATTATCTGATGTTTGTGGAATTTTCTATATGTTTTCATTGTAGAAACCAAACTATTTTCTCTTCAGTAAATACTGCAAATGGATTCAATGATTCCATGTTTTAATGGACACACCCTTGTGATACTCAACTGAGGGTGGAAAAGGTTTATATGTTTCAGGCGATCTGAATGCAGTCCTCCAATGGAGTTTTCCCCTCATTAATGAGGTCTGCAGGTCTGGACAGTGTTATTAGACAGCTCATTATTTTTTACTTTATGCCTGGTTTCCCAAGAGGTCTGCAACTGCAGCCAAATACATACTTAGGCCATCCCACATCACACTCAGCCCAAGGATCAATCAAGAAAAATGCATGTCTCATATCTGGTTATCATCACAACAAGCAGCTTTCTTAAAATGAAAATTGAAACCAGACCTTGGAAAAAGCAGAGATGCATGAGTGTAATTGAATAAATTGAACAAAGGATGACTCAGGTGAGCTCTGCTTGAAATCAACTTCAGCTGAAATTCATTTGGTTTTATTGTCCTTTGTATGATCAGCTGTGAGGTGCACTTGACTTCCATTTCTTATTGATTTCTTTTGGTTTGATGAGTATGAAAGACTTGAGATATGCTTCAGAAAAAGTGATATGTCCCACTTTGCCTTGGGAAAAATGATAATGTACTTTGTATGATATGTGAGTGTGTTTGCGGAAATATACATATTTGTTATTCACTTAACGTGCTGCATGGATGTGTCTTGTAAAACCTATGCCACGTTCATGTCATATTGGATTTATACTAGGCAGCCTCTGAGTGGAAATTACAGGGATGTGGAAGGTTCTGATATCTCCCACTCAGTGTCACGAATTGCATAAGTTGCAGCAAATCCATCAATGTCGGTAGTCCAAGGTAAGAAAAATCAAAATGATCCGTTACAGTCACACTAATACAATCAACCCTACTCACAAAAAGCAAGTAATTTCTGCTGCATTTCATTCATGGATGATTTCAAATTCAGAAATAAAAATTATTTTGGTTGTGGCCGTTCCAACGAGTTAAACAGGTGAACGCTTTCAAACTGTAGCAACAAGACATCATGCTGTTCTTCTGCCTCTTCCGATATTATAATAATAAAAAAAAACAATGCTGCTCAAAGTGCTTCACAATTTACCAATAAATTGAAATTAAAGAAAAAGAAAAGAAAAATTACAGATGAATAACTAAAAAAATTTAAAAAAGGAATAACAAAACAAGGGGTGCAACTAGAGATAAAAGATCAATAAAAATAATTTAATTAGAAAGGGAAGACGGTACAAATAAAAAAGTTACAATAATGAATAAAGATAGCAAAAATCTAAAATAATTAAGAATAGTCAACAGACTGCTGCTAGTTATACAGTAGATTAAAATAATATGTTTGTGGTTGTTGTTTAAAAAATGTCCACAGAGCACAAGACTTAGCAGACTTAGGCAGGGTCTTGTCATAATTTGGGGGTGTAGTGAGTAAAAGCAGAATCCCCAAAGCTTATGGTGTTAACCACATTTAAAAGGCTTAAGGGCTTGTGAGCGGATATAAAACAACAAAGGAGTCTGCAATGGAAGGTGCCAGGCCATTAAGTGCCTTGAAAACCAGAACTTTAAGATCTATTGTAAGAGAAACAGAGCCAGTGTAGATCATATACAACAGCTGTTGTGCTCTGGCAGCGGCATGTTTGTTTGGAAGGCCAGTATACAGAGCACTGCAGTGATCAAGGCGACAAGCATGAACAGGATTTTCGTGAATGCAGCGTTAGAGTGTAGATGGACAACATGCATTCTATGTTTTCAGCATTGTACCTTTTGTTTGATCACTTTGTTTCACCTACAGTGTCTTGTAAGCCTGTGTGTATGGTGTATGACACTATGAAAAAAAAGAGTGCATGAGAGTGCAAAAAAGTCAATCAATTAAAGGTCCCATATTTTATGCTTTCCAGTGTTTTATTTTGTCTTGAGCTTCATTAAAAAAAACGTTTGTGTGGTGTCATGTACCAAAAACACTCTAAATCCATTTTGACACGTTCATTTTCCAGCATCTCTCTGAGCCTTACCAAGAACAGGCGGTTTCTGACGCTGTGTCTTTAAGGCTCATTAATATTAACGACCCCTCTGTTCCGATTGGCTAACCGTTTCGAGAGTGAAACGTCAGACACACTGGCCCGGCGGCTACAGGTGTTGAACTGTAGTGAAAACTTTCTGGCAAATAAACAATGGCAACCCCTCGATGTAATCTGATCCAATCATACACTGAGCCAGAGTCAGATCTTGAATCAGGGAGAGAAGACAACGAACCGCCGTCACAACCAAGAAGATGACAACACAACGTTTCAGAATGGTAAATTCTTACCTTTTGTCTTTGTTATCCTTTGTTATCTTATTATTTCACTGCCCACTTGGGTTTGTTTGTGTCGAATTCAGTCACTGGGCGGGTCATGGTGCTGTAGGGGACAAATGACAATGAGCGTACCGTTGTGACTTGAAAGTTACGGAAGTGCACACAGCTTGTTTAAAGACACAGTTTCCTAATATGGATTGTGTGGATTTAGTTGGCGACTGTGCGTTTTGATACTTTCACGATGTTTTAGGTAGCGCATCCAACTCCTTCATAATCAAATTGACAAGGGAAATGTTTTAATGTCTTGAAACTCCAGTGCAGGCTTGCTTCATTTGTTCTCTGTCATCTTGGGATATGGAGTAAAAACTGTTTGGGAGTTGGTGGTGTAGATCAGTGATTCTCAACATTTCTCATATCAAGGACCCCTAATTTAGTCTATATTAGAGCCACGGACCCCCATTTGATGAGATTTTGTCTCTCAGACCCAAATCTGAGAATATTTGTATTGTTAGATATGATTTTGTCCAGAATTCCATGACTATCTGTATTGTAGGTAGAGAGATAACAGAGAAACTATGATCAAAACAGTGATTCTTCTACATTCTCTAATTGTGTTAACTTCTTGTAACTTAATGTAAATGAAATAATGCTGAAGTTTAATAATTCATCAATTTGCTGGGGACCCCCTGGAACCCCCTCAAGGACCCCTGGTGGTCCCCGGAGCCCACGTTGAGAACCACTGGTGTAGATCATGCAGCTTTAAAGGCATACTGAGTAGGGTTTTGCTGCTTGTGGCTTGTAAACACAACTTTCAGAGTTGACCCCTCCTCCCTGTGGTTGCCATAACGGCAGAAAACAGTAAAAAGGTACAAGGCCAAGCAGACAAGGCTCGTTCCAAAACGAGAGTGAATCTGTTGGAGTATTGAAAGAGAGGATGGGGATATCGATGCAGAGTTGGTTTTCTGTTGGACAGGTAGGTGCCGGTTAGCTTAGCTATCAGCTAGGCTACGACAGTAGCTAGCTGCCAGCTCGCTCTAACCAGAACTCCAGTTGGTCTGTTAAAGAGTTCGGGATCGCTACCGCAGCCAGCGAGGCTTTTAGATACAAAACGATTCAGCAGTGGTTTTGGTTGCTGTGCGTGCCATGAAAATGACTGGGCGGGCGCATAGAAGTCCTGTGAGAAATTTTAAAGTGCCTTTGTCCAGAACTGGCTGAAACTGGAACTACTGGCCGATTCCATTGTGGTTCTTTTTTCTAGTTGGGGGATGTGGAGAGAAGTTTTTTTTTGTCCTCCAGAGCCACTAAAGTACGGGTTTTCGATTCCTATTCTGGAGATTTTTAATAAAAGAGAAAGACTTTATTGTAAAAAATAGTATTGAAGTTTTATTATTACAAGCCTTCATAAAATAATACATTTGACACTTAATAAAAATATGATACTGCACATTCATGTACTGCTGTAAAAATGTAAAAAATAAAATCATGTTATATGTAAGGTTGCTACTGCATATTGATTCTGTTGTGTGCTCACAGCTCAGAACTAGTAGTAGTGAAGGAGTCGAGCCCAGGTGACACACAGATCAAACTAACACGTAAACCAAGAAGTGATTCATCTCTCACATCGTTCATTACACGGCTTTATTTCTGATGTCTGTTTTTTTTTCTGAATAACAGACTACTGTTTTAATCATCACTATTAGGAGTCAAGAAGTTCGGTCCTTTTTGTTGATTTTGAATCAAATTAACTGTAGACTTGGTTACTGCAGACAGTCCCGTTGGACTCGTTTTTTAAGCAGAAGCTTGTTAATTACTTTAGCTTGCAATGAAAACATTTAAAATCAATAATTTGTGTTAAATGATTAATATCTTTGGTAAGTAGCCGTGTAATGTGTGGGATAATTTACAGCACCCGCTGCTTTGCATGGGTGTCTTAAATCAACCTGTCAGGGCGTACTGCGATAATGAGCGGCTCGTTGTAAATTACCCCTTACTTCATCTCAGTTCACACTTTATAAATGTTTCCAAACCCCAAAACATTTGGCTTAGTATCTGGATTTATGACATTCCTCAGCCTGTAGCTTCTCCAACTGAGTCGTTCCATTTGAAAATGAAATCACCACTATTTAAAAACTGAGACAACAGGATGATTACTGGCATGGAAGTAAAATTCATGATTAAATATTATTTAACTATCTTGCTTTCGATCCCTAAATATAGTAACATTCTACAGGATGTAATTGTGTGTGGTGAATATTGAACAATTGACATCAGGTAACATATTTCTCCAAAATGGATATACAGCATTATGGAATAAAATCTTTAATGTCCTGAAACATTGAGGGTCCAGGGAAGAGAAAACAGAAAAACAAAAGGCCACCCAGCGCTGCCGATTCTTGGGAAATGCAGAAGCGCAGTCAAGTCCAGATATTGGTTTGATGTAGCGTAGGGCAAGAAAAAGTTACGTTCCTTAAAAAAAAAGAAAATCTCCAAAAATGTTGATGGGGCCTCCTGCGAAGGATTTATGGGATGTGAGGCTTTTGGTTTCCAGCAGAATTTAAACCCTCCCATCTCTCTCCATTTCATTCTCCTCTCTGGAGCAGAGCTGAAAACCAGACGGGCGGGTGGGGAAGTAGAAATAATCCATTACATTTTTACTGCCCTCATATACAGCTACACGAAAACCATAGAATTATGTCTTTTTGACACATTCAATTCTGTAAAATTGTCACGTAAAAAGGTGTTCTTGGTGTGGAGCGGGGCCGGCTTGCTGCTGCAGCTGGTTTCAGCAGCGAGGGTTGCCCATTCGGCAGAAACAGACAGTTTTAAAGAGCCGACATTGGCAGAAGGCGCAGAATTCACAGCACACGTTCCCCGGAGATTTACAGCTTCCCCATAGAGGAACGCAGTTAGGAGGAGGAGGAGGACGCTGCTTCTTCACACTGAACTTGTTCTGCTGGGGAAAAGCAGAGAAATGGATAGATAAATACTTTCTCAACATTTATGGATAATAAAAGTCATGATGATATGTTAGACAAAACTGTAATAATCCCTGTGGAGAAATTATCTCATTACAGGATAAAAAACAGGATATATATGAGAATAAATCAAATGGAGGGGTATCAAATACACACACATTCACACAACTAACAATTACAACATTAGAAAGTAGAAATTACAACTGAAAATATATGAATTATGTATGCAGGGTGTGCAAAATAACCAGTAGAGCAAACTGAGATGAAGGAAAAATGAATGGAAAATATCTATGATATGAAAATAGTTGAGAAAAACCCCCAAAAAACATTAAATCTATGCAATAAGACATTTATACAAATATCAAGATAATTGCAATATATAACAAAGGAGAAAATATGAGTATGAAGAAAATATAATTTACAGAATCTACAGAATACTGTGTATACAGGATTTGCAAATTGTGTGCATTTTGACTTGCATCATGTTAAATGAATGATCGTCATTTCCACGATGAAACCAACCATGTGGATTGAATACAGACAGGCAATTCTAATGTAACTTTTTTTGGGCTTACCTTCTTTGGTTTCTTTACTCTTTTGTTCTTCTTCACTGATTTAGGTAACTCTGAAAAAGAGAATATGTTAAAATAAATACATATATCCCTACAACTTACACAGCAAATAAAACATACTGTCATCAGCATACATGATGATAAACAACATGCAATAGTGATAATTTCACTTTGATATCACACTTTCCATTGCAGTCAATTGGACGGATTTCATAAAAAGTCAACCTCGGACATTAACTGAAACTAGAATGTATTCAGGTTTATGCTTCAGTTCTGTATATTAGCAACTATTTGAAGTCAAACATTGGAGAAATTTAAAAGGTAAAATTAATTCTCTATTGGGGCTTTTAAAACAAAGTGAAGCAACACATAATTACTGAATTTTCCAACAAATGCAAACTTACCTACAATGACAACGGGCGGTGAGTTTACAAAAAGGCTTAAAGACAGGGGGTTAGATGTAGTGCTCCTATTGGTGGAGAGCATGTCTTCAGGGATCATGTGGGCGGAGACCAGGAAGTAGCCTGTAGTGGCGAGGGTCAAGCAGCCGAGCAGCAGGCAGGCATGCATCTTTCTCTGGAATACAAATAGATGTATCCATCATTTTTCTTTACAAAGACACAAAATGCTGTCAAATAAAAGTAACAAGACAAACATCAACAAAATCAGCTGTTATAAAGTGAAGACTTCATACAGTTCAGTACCTTCCACCGACAAGCCAGTTTCTCTAACAGTGGCTGATCTTTGTGTGCCAAAAAATATTTTTTACCAGCAAATATTTTATTAACTAGATTGAGCAAGCAAAGCTGTTTTTTGCAGGTGTGGAATTGTGTGAAATGTGACAGTAAATTGTGATATGGATTTCGGGACTTAATGACTTAACATGATCTCATAAAAAGTAATGAAATGAGCACAGACTCTGAAATGCAGATTTACGTGCTGTGGAGATGAATTATGTGAAAATTAGTCTTCACACATTCCCCCCTAATTGAGATTTGTCCTATTAGGCCAAATTAAATTCTGCTGTCAGTACAGTCACTGGTCTCCTCCATACAGGAAGTGACTGATCCAAACTGAAGAATGAAATCCAGCAGTGAGCAGCGCTGCGTCCAGAGACTCTGTGATTGAACTGTGAAGGCCAATTACCTGAGTCAACACTCCCACCTGTCTATCTCCCTTACATCAGTGATACTCTGTTACACTGTAATCCACTGTAATGTCACACATATGAGTCAGATATTATCTCCATGTGGTGAATGTTACACGACCGATCCAAACTTGCCTCTCAGACACAAAGATATGCGAGGCTAGTCTTTAGCATTAATGTTTTCATTGCGATAAAGTTTCCAAAGAACAACATTAGTGGCAGAACGACCTGAACTGGGAATTAAGACTAAAAAGACCTGCAAGCAGCACCGCTGTATAAAACAACACAGGGAGCTGCTGCCTGTCTGACATCATGAAGGTGATGTCATGCTTATGAGTCCAGGGTTTTTCTCTGTGGGTTGAAAATAACATGAAGTCAGACCTGCTGCGCTCAAATCAGACACGGTCCAGTTAGTTTGTGTGTTTGAGGCTGTGGGAGCTCACATGTAGAGACAGAGGCATGGAGAGGAGGTGGTGTGTTTGTGTGTGTGTGTGTGTGTGTAGGGTAAGGGGGGGGGGAGGGTTTTAGGGTTTTCAAGGCCCATACTTACATTTCTGGACTGAAGCTGCCTATTATATTTCTATGCCAATATTCAATACCTTTATATTTTGACAATTTTCATGTCAAAATATTCCTAAAATTGACACAGTGTTCCCCGCAATCTTTTATTCTTATCAGGGTGGAAAAGCCTCTGAAACATTTAGACCATCATGGGACACTAAAACTCCCAGGAGAATAACAACAACAATAAAACATATTCAGGTATACTTGAGTGGAATCTGATCAAAATTAGAATTTGAATCAGTTGAGATTATGGTTCCCCATAGCAAACTGTAATATTTATCAATTCTACAATAAGAATGTAATCAATCAAACTGCACAAATCCATCATATCACAACATCGACTGGATGATATCTGATTTTTAATAAAATAAGACTGATATATCAGTCTAACTGTAGTCTAATGTATCTTCTGTAATGCTGACTTGATGGATGACCTACATGCCTCATTGGTGCCGGTCAGATTATTATTATTATAATTATTATTATTATTATCATTATTCTGGGTTGGATTGTAGTTTTAGTGTCCCATGATGGTCTAAATGTTGTTTCAGAGGCTTTTCCACAAGAAGAAAACTCTGGAGGAAATTAAAGATATTGAATATCGGCACGAAACATCGGCAGCCTAAATCCAGAAATATGAGCACCGGCCTTCAAAAACCCAACCGGTCGAACGCTACATTGAACTGAAATGGTTTTCTCTCATGCCCAAATAACATGTAGTTATGTGTCTTTCCATAAGGAAGAAATTTAGGCCACCAGGAAAGTAAGTATTAAGGGTTTGGGGGTTTTAAATGCAAGTGTGTGTGTGTGTGTGTGCGTGAGAGGGAGAGACAGACAGAGAGAGAGAATGCGTGCGATTTTCTAAATGTTTTAATATTCATGAATGATTTTGTGTGTTTGTGTAGGTATATGTATGTAAGATCAAACAGTTTGTGTGTTTGTGTGTGTGTTGGGTTTGGGGATGATGGTTAGGCAGGGCAGGTCATTTATTATGTGAATATGTTTTTGTGTACATGTTGTTTGTCTGTTGTCGTGTGTGATATCTCAGACACAGCTGATCAGATTTGGATCAATTCTGGAGTAATGATGCCTCTCACCTCTGTGTTCCAGAATGAAACCTATTGGCCTAAACAAATAACCGCATAAAATGGAAAACCAGCCACATGTTGAATGTTATGAATTTGGTGCACATGTCCAGCTATGCTTTCTCCAGGACTGTTAATGTTTGCCATATTGGAGTTTACATCATTTCGCGTTTCTTGAAAAACCTTGAGCCCTCAAAAGCGAACGCACTGGAAAATCTGATACTTGTACTATCTATTGTCAACTCAGTAAAAAAAAAAAAACTGCTGTAACTATGAGATAAGAAAACAAGCCCCAGGGTTTGCAGTAGCATACCTGTTCCATGACACTCAATTGATGCTCTTTGGCTGTTCAGAGCTGGCACATAATTTATACAGAAGGACGCAGACATGAAAAACCTCTACTGAGGTATAAGACCTCTAGTATTTCTGCCCAGACAGCTTCAGCAGGTCGGCATCAGGTATGTTTTTTAAGGCAGAAAAGCAGTGGAAGCATCCAGCGGGCACGTCAGACCGGCTGAACACGTCAAGCGGCACCTCGAGGCACCTTGACACGCCGGCTGCACTCTGCTCCCTGTGCGTTTGAGGAGTCAGAAGAGGATCAGAGCGGCTGCTGCTCATGACGGGTTTGAAACCGCACTTCAGTAAAGTTAACCGTTTCAAAGCGCGGCGGACGTATAGAGGTGAAACAATGGCAGTAAAGTCAGCGGGCGATTTAACGAGTAGCATAAAGCTGGTCACAAAGCTGTCTGGACAAAATGTGAACGCTATATAGTCTTACTGTAGCTGGTTCTGCAAATATGAGAAGCAGACTTTAGAACAGGATATGAAGCAGAAAATATGATCTAATAAAGTTCCCCGGAGAAACATCAGGTTACACACAGAAATTACAGCTCCGTTGTCTTTGAGTCTAGTGGGAATTTTTACTTTTTTTAATGATCCATCAATCAAGAAAGACGCTCAGCTCAGGCTCCGTTCACACTGCAGCTGAAAGTTTCCCAATTCTGATGTTTTTCTCTTACATGTGACTCAGATCTGGTGTTTTCTAATCAGAGTTAACACACAAAAAGCTTCATGGAGTCGCATTTTTTCAATATCTGATCTGAACCACATGTATTTTTGTTACAAAAACGGATCCCGCGGCACGCGACCTACATGAGACGTGTACTCAGATTTATCACTGGTGATAGCTGCGGTACTCACCGTTGTATCCTGTATGGGAAGGCTGGGTGGTCTTTATGGCTTACTAGTATTCATTTCATCTATACAGCCCTTACTGGAAAATCACCTTCTTATATCGTGTGAATGTTAAGCTCGGCGTCCACCAGATGCGGCACGGCTCCGGCACAGACCTGCGCCCGTGTGAATCAGCGCTGCGATGCCCGACGCGTTGCAGAAGCCGTCCGGAACCCGCACGGCGGTTTCGGCCGCGCTCCGTTCTTTTTCCGCGTCTGATCTATTTTTGCCGGGTCCTCTCGCGTCTGACAAGCGTGAAAATGCACTTTATTTGACTCGCAGGTGATGCGTACGACTCAATCAAACGCGTGCGGTGTACATTGCCTTCCGTTCCGGAGCCGCTCCGATCCCGTGCCCCGGCCGTTCCGCTTCTGTGTCGCATCTGGTGGACATTGGGCTTCAGACCGGAACCTCAGACTCTACCAAACACGCACAAACGACCGGCTCACGCTCCGAGGTCCTGGAGTTAACCCTGAACTCGGAAAGACCGCTTTTATCTTCTGTGCTCCGGATACACAGGACGACCTACAACACATCCTAAAAATGAATACTCTAGTAATCTTTGGTCATTTCAGAAACATGATCACAAACCCCTCAACACCCCCTCAATGATTTCTTTGAGAAATAAATAAAGGTTGAATTTGAAAGTATTTTTAAGCAAATCATACATCATTATTCACCTGAGATGGCCGAGCAGCGTTAGAGAAGGAGACACAGCGACAGAGAGAAAGACAGAGAGAGACTTGATTGGTATTTGGGGAAACGCCTCAGTTCAGTCAAAACTCAAAAGGCACAAACCGTACGCTAAATGTGCTGAACCAGGCGGGGAAAGCGGAGTAGATACACTCCACAGTAGATACAGTATGAACAGTCAAACTGCCATCTCTCTCTCTCTGGTTTGAAATTGATGACTACGGGAAATGAGGTTTCAGTATCTCTCTCTCTCTCTCTCTCTCTCTCTCTCTCTCTCTCTCTCTCCTTGTCTTCCCTATTTCATTTTACTCTACAAGCCATACTGTCCTTTAAAACAGAAATATAACAAATTAAATCTTTAAACAAATCTTGAAATAACTTGGTTCAGAGCTCGGCCTTGAAAACACACACACACACACACACACACACACACACACACACACACACAAACGTTACCGACGGCGAAGTATCAGTGTGCTTTCTCTTCTCGAATTTTTCTATGGACGTCGATGAAGAAATTAGACAGAAAAAAAAAAACCCAGTGAAAAGTTCAGCCGCTGTACTTTGCAGAGCGATGGAAGGAAGATGGTTTATTTTTTCTTCAGGACCTGGACTGAAACATCATCCATGAGTAACACCGACAGAAAACACCCTTCACCCTAAAACTTTACTGAAGGGCCATTTTAGGAGATTTACCAGCAGGCAGATACAATTAGAGCAATTGTGGAAAGAAAATACATCGTCTCATTGTTCCCTATGGAAGAGGATTAGGGCCACATGTGAAAAATTCTACTCCGACTCTCTGACTTTAACCTCAGAATGATTATGTTCTGTCACGTTAACGTTTGCCAGTGAGACAGTTTAGTCCAAGCGAGGCCTAACGGGGTGAAAACTTTCACAAGCTAGATTTTTCTGTCATTGGAAACGTTACACTTTTATATAAACTTGTTGAACTTCTAGTCCTGATAGATTGATAGAAAATGGTCCTTTTGCGTAGATTTTAGGCCAAAAGTACCAAAAAAATGAATGTATGGTGAAGTAATTGTTTGATAGAAAAGAGCACTTTGCTTAGGTTTCAGTTCAAAAATGCCAAATAAATGTATTTTGAAGTAATTTTGCAATAAAAAGCAAAGGGAGATTAATACTTTTTTTATCACCGCTGTTTAGCGTTTGGAACCAAGCCGATATTTAACAATTAGACAGCTGACTCTGAACCTAACTTGATGAAACAGTTTGAAACATTAACAGCACTTGACTTCCCTGCTGGAAATATCAAGCTGTTATATCGCTTTCTGAGTGCAGAAACAGGAAGAAAAACAGCTTTGTTTTAAAGTTGACCACCAGGCATGTCTGACTTTTGAAAACGGTTTTATTAGACGAGGGTGGCAGAGAGGAACATGTAATCCTTTAATAGGACTTACCAGCTTTTCACCCCACAGCAACGTTACGCAACTTCAGTAATAGTTACAACTCAACACCTCCCCCCCCCCCCCCCCCCCCCCCACACACACACACACACACATATACACACGTTTCTGTAGGCCGGTATGCTACATGCAACCGGGGAGTGCGTGCACACAAACAAATACACTGATGTGTGTGTGTGTGTGTGTGTGTGTGTGTGTGTGTGCGTACAAAAGGCAACACAGAAACTCTCTCATGCTCTAAACTGCGGCTGACTGAACACAGACTAGATGTGACGATAATGATTCTGGGATTTATATTTTATTGTAATGACTGTTGGTCATCCCGATATGTTTTCACCCCCCCCCCCCCACACACACACACACACACACACATTCTTTATGCTTCTTGTGTGTTTTTGAGGCTGTAACGCAAAAAGAATTTACCCTTAAGGAACAATAAAGTCTAATCTAAATCTATTTTGTCTAAATCTAAATCTAAAACATTACACTTGAACAATCTTGTGCACATACACACACTCACACACATTCACACACACACACACACAAACTAGTTTTCCCTACCCATCATCAACCCTTCAACACCCAAGTTTTGTTTAAGTAAATTGACAAAAATCCCAAATAAATGCAATTCGACTGATTTGTGCATCATAACACAATTTCACGGTATATTAAGTATATTGTTGTTGTTTTTTTTACCGAAGAATGATCATCTATTTTCACAGTTTAGTTTAGTTTGGTTTAGTGTATTTGCACGGTGAAAAACAAAGACACAAAGCCACATAAAAAAAAAAATCAGATGTATGGATGGATGTAAAATATGAGAAATACCTGAAATTAAATGAAATGAAAGTAGATAATTAATGTAAAGAATTCATGGGTGCAGAGGAGACAAGAGGCTTAAAAATCAGAATTAGTTTTTTGGACCAGGTAAGTTTGGACTTGCTCCTGTAGGCCGCATTTAACACACAACACAGAATTATATGAATAAAAAAATAGAAATATAAACATTTGAGAATTATAAAACAGAATATAAGAAAAAAATAGGATAGAAATAAAAATATAAAATGGTCTCTGTTGGAGCCTTGGACATCATTAATAAAAAAAAGAAATACATATACATGCTGTACATAAAAAAAAAACAAAATTGAAGTCCGCAAATTGATGAAGAAAACATTCCTATCGAAGCTCTTCAGGGATTTTCTGTCCAAACAAAGACTTTTCAAGATCACAACTGGACCGCATGGTAGAAATTACACCAAAAATCCTCCACACACACACACACACACACACACACACACACACACACACACACACACACACACTCTCCCGTGACTATGACTTTGTTTTCGGAGGAGACTTTTTTAAGGGAACGGCGGTGTAACTGGAGGAAGAGGAACATCAGAGCGTCCCGGCGGCCTGGTTCTCATTTTCAAATGATTTCCAGTAATTTCCATCACCATGGAAGTCGCCAATAAACGCCATCGGTTCCTTTTAAATTGATCTGCTCTGCTGCAGAGGCCGCTGGCTCTCTGAACACACAGGCCCGCATTATTTTCTCAATGTCTGTTTTAGTTTGTAAAAAATGAACCACAAAAATGAGTAAAACAAGAGGCAGACCTGCATTATTTTCTTCATGTTTGTTTTTCAGTTTGAGAGAAATAAACGGCTTGAAAAGCAACGGTTCAGTGAAACAGAGACAAACCTGCAGCATTAGACTAATTTGGAAACAGCTTAAAAAATAAGTGAATATCAGAGACAGACCTGTATGATCAGATTAATTTGAAGATAAAAAAAAACCAGTAATGGCTTAAAAAATCCCCAAAATATTTTTAAAGAAACTGACTGATTAAACAATTATAAAAACAGAAACGCACCTACATTTTTTAGATTCATATGAAAAAACAAGGATTACAAAAACACTCAGTGAATCAGAGACTTATTTTACTTAAAAAATAAAAAACAAACAACGGCTTAAAAATGAGTAAAACAGACAAACCTGCATTATTAGATTAATTTAGTAAAATGTTTTAAAAAACTGCTTCAAACAGAAATAGATCTTCATTATATTATTACTGTATTAAACTGTACTTATACTATACTATGACTTTTAATACTTATGTACATTTTGCTGCTATTACTTCTATACTTTTACTTCAGTAAACTTTTTAATGCAGAACTTTTACTTTTAATGGAGTATTTTTTCCGTTATCGTGTTGCTACTTCTACTTAAGTGAAGGATTTGAGGACTTTTCCCCACCACTGACATACACTAATAAAGGCTTTAAAAAACAGAGACAGTGATTTAATTATCTGTATTTTAACAGAAGAATATTTTCATTTGGTTACTTTTTAACAGGAATTGTTTAACAGTGATCGAACCTGTGAGCTCTCTGTTACAGGACGGCCACTCTAATCACACACACACACACACACTTGTGGCATTTTGCTCACAACTTACATCCACCCAACTTACATCCACCCAACTTACACACATTACATACTCGCACATCTTACACATACACACACGTAACTTGAATAGACACACAGCTATACTGCGTAAACACACTCAACTTCAACACAGTTTACACACTTTTTCAGCTAGCTCTCTGTCTCTAGCTGCTTGGTAGAGATTTAGACTTGAGCTAACAGACAGTCCTCCAGTGTTCCTGCATGATGAAGACACAGATGGCTGGCTGGCTGTCATAACACACACACAGCAATATTTCACTGTCTTCATTTTTCTAATCCAGACATTCATAACACCTGGAGCCAGTTCTGCAGTCCAGACACAGACCAGTAGCTTTCCGTAATTTAGAGACCGGTAAATTCATTCAACATGGCTGGCCAACACAAAAACACACACACACACACACACACACACACACACACAAATTTGCATTACTATACTTGCGCCTTAGACCTTAGAAATACAAAAATACACACACAAACACACACACACACACACACAGCAACATATGACAACCTCTGTAACATAAATTAACCGAGCTCGAGACCTACCAGACACACACACACACACACACACACACAGTGAATTGACCTACTAGCTTTAGCATAAATTCACAAAGAGAATAATAGAAATAGAAACAAAGAAAATATAAAAAGAAAATAATCATAATTATAAAAAAAAAACCCCATCATAGTCAGTGAAGTTATAAATTCCATGAATGAAATATAGATTTTTTTAAGAAAACTGAATACGCTTCTGAGCAAAAAATACTACTGAACTGAATACTAATGACACAATATTAAATTGAATGTTTGACTGATGATGTTTGTTCTGATGATTATATCACAATAAAAGTTTATGTTCCTAATTGGCTTATAGTCTGCTTGAAGTGCATCTCAGTGGATTTAACATTTCCATCTACCTGCAGAAATCAGTCATTTGCACTTCTTCTGTGGTTTTTACCTCCGCCAATGGAATTGGACGGGGGTTTTGTTTTCGCCCCATTCCGTCTGTTTGTTTGTTTGTTTGTTTATTTGTCTGTTAGCAGGATTTCTCAAAAAATGGATCAATGGATTTGCACGACTGGTCATGGGGCGAGGACGAACTGATTAACTCGTCATACCGATTGGCCAAAGGGGGGCGTGGCTTCTTACAAAAAGGCATATAACGTACAAACAGATTCACGTAACACCATCACACTTTGTGGCCAATCAGCAGACAGAAGAAGAGGCAAACCCTCCATTATTGGCCTAATCAAACAACATGGAGACACCGGAGAGCTAATTTTTCAATTCAATTTTTCTAAAACTTGGTCCAGTGGTTGAAGAGCAGCACTGATGGAAACAGAACAGATAGAGAGCTGATTGGTCATGTGGTGTTAAGATAATCAGATAAAATGATTAAAGTGGGTAGAATGTGAATAGACAGATCTGATGTCCCATTTCAGGTCCAGTCAGGAAAATGTGAAACAAGTTGGGAATGTGGCGTGGAAGAAATTATAAAAAGAATAGCTCACCCAGAAATGAAAATTCAGTCATTATCTTCTCATCCTCATGCCAGTTGAAACTCTGGTTTAGTTTGTTAGTCCATAAAACAGTCCAGGAGCTTTCCAGCACGACTTCATAGCAGCGTTCTCCAGAACCCCTGAAGTCTACGGGGACCGATCTTTAGAGCTCCAAAAAGAGCAGAAAAAGAACAGAAAATATCCATAAAATGACTCCATACAGCTGTTGCAGTATAATCCAAGTCTCCTGAAGCCAACGATCGCACAGTGAGTGGAAAAGACAGATACTGACGCCATTATTTAGAGCAAATCTTCACTACAGCCAGTTGTTTTAGGTTGCGCGGTCATGTGAATCTCCTCCACTTCCTTGTTTACACTCCTAGTCTTCGGGTTACGTCACGCAAAGCTTCACTCAGACCTAAAGTTACCTCTTCGGTCTTTGGTCTGTTTCCTAGCTGTTGTAGCTTCTCTCCCCAGCGCCGATATTTAAAAATAAGTGAACTGAACTGGCCATGTCCTATTGGCTGATCTGTGGTACCAGGTGATGTCACCACCTGTTGTACTCTATAGAAGGTGACATCGCCTGGTACCAAAGACCAGCCAACAGCAGATGGCTAGGTCAGTAGGGCTGCAACTAACGATTATTTTCATTGTCGATTAATCTGTAGATTATTTTCTCGATTAATCGATTAGTTGTTTGGTCTATAAAATGTCAGAAAATGGTGAAAAATGTGGATCAGTGTTTCCCAAAGCCCAAGATGACGTCCTTAAATGTCTTGTTTTGTCCACAACCCAAAGATATTCAGTTTACTGTCATAGAGGAGGAAAGAAACCAGAAAATATTCACATTTAAGAAGCTGGAATCAGATAATTTTGACTTATTTTTCTTAAAATTATCAAAATAGTTGGCGATTAATTTAATAGTTGACAACTAATCTATTAATCATCGCAGCTCTATAGTTCAGTACCCTACTTTTCACCATTAGATGTCAGGCTTCACCACAGATTTGGGTTTGGGGTTTAAAAAATGATCAGAGTGAGAGGTCTTCCCGGCTGGTTGAACAGAGAGAAGCCTGTGAGAATACAACTGTGACTTTTCACAACGATCCGGCGGCTAACTGCTGGATGTCAGTTTCTCGGCTAAATCCTCCTGTCGTCCGGCTGTGACCTTTCTCCTCAGAGGATTCCCGTCCAAAAGTCCGGGGAGGAAAAGCGGAATTACAGCTTCTGAAGCTCTACAAAGAACGGAGGTATGTGAAATAATTCACATGTTTAGTTTTAGAGTGAGCCGACGCTTGAAAGTCTGATAAGCGGATAGCGTTATAAGGTCACTTTCAGCAGAGTTTGTGAGTTTGTGTGACTAGGAGATTCACACTACCGTGCACGAGCAACCGTTTTTCTAAAACAACTGGCTGTAGTGAAGATTCGCTCTAAATAATGGTGTCAATATCTGTCTTTTCTCACTGTGCGATCGTTGGCTTCAGGAGACTTGAATTATACTGCAAGAGCTGTACGGAGTCATTTTATGGATATTTTCTGTTCTTTTTCTGCTCTTTTTGGATCTCTAAAGATCGGTCCCCAAAGACTTCAGTGGTTTTGGAGAATGCTGCTATGAAGTCGTGCTGGAAAGATCCCGGACTGTTTTATGGACTAACAAACTAAACCAGAGTTTCAACTGGCATGAGGATGAGTAGATGATGACTGAATTTTCATTTCTGGGTGAAGTATTCCTTTAACTTTTGTTTCGAAATCCAACATGTGGAACTGGAATATATATTGACAATTGCATAGTGTTGATGGAGGATAATATAGTTTATCTCCGTGTTTCATCACTGTTGTTTCTGAATCTCTTTGCGTCTGTGTTTCATCACCACACAAATAAGCAGCTCTTCATCTGCGCCACAAGGTTAACCAGCAGATTTGTGTGTGTGTGTATGTGTGTGTGTGTGTGTGTGTGTGTGTGAATCCAGCATCTGACTATGAATGAACTTCTTTGAAGTTGCATTCATTTCCACTGAGGCGGCAGACGGAGGGCAGCGAGCCAGATGTCACCCATTTTCACTGGGAGATGATGGGAAAATGTTACCAAGCTGAGGCCGGCTGTGACCGCAGGAGGAGCTGTGCCAAAACTTCAAATGATTTGACATTTTTTTTGTCATCCCCCGTCATGTATTCACTAACTTGTACCCAAAAAAAAAAAGGCTGTCAAAGTGTGATGAGCCCGTGTAAAACTAAGCTCTTGTTTAACACACCAGCTGTGTGAAAGAGGAGTTTTAGTCGGACTGTCTTTGTCACCTTCAAATATGACAATTACAAGTGACTTATTTTTTTATTTTTGAAATGTTGACGAAGGCCAGCAGGATCAAATGTACCAGATTTAATTGTTCTGTTTTTAAATAGCTGGCAATTAAATGCTTTTTATTGCTAGAGTTGCCTTGCTCTGTTTTTTGGACAGCAGTTTGAGGCCAGAGACAGAGACACAAACAGATAAAAAAGCAGACACTCTTATGAAATTCAGTTTGTAGGGATACTGTAGATTTAGTATGATCATCTTGTGAATGCTTTCACTGTCTGTCTCTTTTTTAAAATAAAATATATCTATTTTTAAAAACATATATATTTCAAAATGTTCTGAACGGATTTGGCTGAAATCTCGGCCCAGGTTGATTAGGTTCTGATGATGATCTGGATTTGGGATTTCCACCATTAGACGATTATTGTTTTTTTTTTTTAACTATTATAACTATAACTATTACGCTGCGTTCATGTGCTGGTGAGAAAGTCCGACATCCGGGACTTTGGATGCTAAACAGCGTTGCTTTCAAGTTATATTTTGTCAAAAGATCAAACCCAGAAGATGAACGATAAACAAAGATAAAGCGCTACGGAGGCTGCAGCTGTGACAGATGGAGGATCGCTCAGCGCTGGTGGAGGTCTGAGCTCTACTGAGAGAATTCTACTTGATTTTGTAAAATTCACTGTAAACAAGCAAAGGCCGTGCAAAGACTTGGAAGAGCGTTTCTCCCTCCACAGCTGATACTAAAACACTGCAAAGCCAACGAGAAGATTTACTTCGACAGAGGGTTAATAATGTCTGGTAGTCTCTCTCTCTCTCTCTCTCTCTCTCTCTCTCTCTCTCTCTCTCTCTCTCTCTCATAGACAAACACCCTCAGGCTTTTTATTTTGGTCTATAGTCTTTGTTTTATTTTTCTGTTGTTTTGAAAACAGAGTTCTTATGAAAGCTATAAAAGAGCAACAGTAAAAGTTAAGGTCATACTACAAAAGCAACAACCTGCATTCATTCCACTGACACACACACACACACACACACACACACACACACACGCCTTCACGTATGTGAAGCATGTGATTGGCAGATTGGACAGAACCCTCTGAAACTGCCTGTAAAATTAAATGGTTGGCCTGAAAAAGCAATAACATTAAGTCTAACTGCACTCATCTATGTTTTTCACTGCGTCTTAAACCAACATTTAATTCACCACATGGCTCTATAAATATGAGACTTTAACATTACAGGCATTTCGCTGATGTTGTTATCCAGAGTGCTAAGTAGAATAAGCTTCGATTCCTGCATCATTAGTTATGATGTGAAGTTTCAGATGTCGAAGCAGCAAACAGATGTTTCAAACTCTCCCCCTGACCCAGAAGTGTAACTATAAGGCTAAGTGAAGAAATAAAAGCCTGGGGAAATGATTTACAATACAATTAACAGATATCAGTATTCCTCTGTCGGAGTGAGCTTTTATTGGATCTGGATTCCTATCAGAAGAGGCCTTTAAAACTATTTCTCAGGAGGAAAGACCTATAATCTGACGTCAAACACACACGAACCAAGCTGCTAGTTTAAATTGGAATCATGGAAAGAAATGAAACAAATTATAAACAATCTTATAAATCAAAGATAAAAGCCGCAGAGAGCTTGTCAACATGGTAACATTAAATTTTCAGATCTACGTTGTTTTCTGCAGCTTGTTCGTTTGTCTTGAAGCTGCTCTCTCTCCCTGCGTGTCCTCTGAAGAAAGATTCTTAAAATTTTAAGATCCTGAACAACAACAACACAAACAAGAACAACAAGACTAGCAGCCCTGTGATTGGAAGATCACCAGTTTGAATCCCAGGGGATAAAAAATGGTTAAAGCAATAATCCTTGACATTTTCATCTAAATAAATGTTTGTTTTGCTGCTCGTTTTTTTGCTCTAACTCAACAGTGATCCAATATATCTCCAGTTCATAAATCTTCTCCACCGTCTGTTCTAAACATCCGGTGTCTGGTCGCTCTTTCCTGGGAAAAATCCTCTGCTGCACAGGAAGTGATGCGTTTTACGTTGAACGGAGCAGACAAAGAAGAGAGAAACTCAAACAAGCAACAGAATTGCTCATCTGACGCTTTTATGTGACTTACAATGAGTGCAACAGTAATGTGATTATATAATGCAATGTGATATGTTATTGATCACCATCAGTGTTGGGCAAGTTACTCGGAAAATGTAATCAATTACTCTTTACTTATTCCTCGTTTAAAAAGTAATCTCATTGCTTTATAATTCCTCAGCAGCAGCAGTAATTAGTTCCGTTACTCTGCGTTTCGTTGGCAGCAGCGGCTCCTTGTTTCTCCCTGAGTTTCTCATCGCTGTGTTTCTGTATCAGATGCTTTGATAAACTGGATGTTGTGTTTTTTCTCTGTGGAAAGTTTACAACAGACCAGAATGTTCTCTGCATCCTCCACTGAGATCGATTCAAAGTGACGGGAAAACTTCCAGCTGCTGAAAGTCTCTCCCTCAGCCTCCAGCTTTTGTTTTGCTTCTTTAGAGCAGAGGTTCTCAAGTGTTTTTCAGCCAAGGACCCCTTACAAGATAGAGAATATACCGGGGACCCCCGCATTCTGATTTGTGATTTTGGGCTATATAAATAAAAATTGACTTGACTTGACATGTATGTCCCTTGGAATAATCTGACGTAGCCTATTTTTTTTTACACTTCGATAGTCTTAGTTATGTGAAAGAACAACACAAGAGAAATGTATTAGAAAGATATTAGATATGTATTAAAAATATTTGCTCAACACAGAATACCCATAACACAATCAATCAATTAGCTGCAAGTAACACTGTACCTAAACAAAATATCAAAGGGAAATCAAGAGAAAAGTGCTAATTTTAAGTGCATTTCAGAACATATATACACACACACACACACACACACACACATACATATCAAGATAAAGTGTTTCACTCTTAGTTCATAAGTAATGATTGATAAAAGTCTAATCATAACAACCCTAACCCTAACCATAACAAACTGAACACATGCCTGCATTGCAATTGGACTCCCAAATTTAGACACTCTCAATCTTTCCAGGAGTTGTGACTTGATATCAGAAGACATGTCCTCTTCTGTACACGGACCCCCTGGCAGAGTGCCACGGACCCCTGGGGGTCCCCGGACCCCACTTTGAGAACCACTGCTTTAGAGAACGGGCGCCGTAAAGCTGCCGCTTGTCCTGAAGAGACAGATGAGGGAAACACACACAGGGGTTTGGACAAAAAGAAATTAAAAAATGTCAAAGGAAAGAAGACAAAACGTTGAAGGGGGTTCAGGTTTAAGGAACGCAGTAACGCAGCGTTACTGGGATTAGTAACTGAATTTGAAACTGTAATCTCTTACACTGTTACTGAAAAAAGTAATCACATTACTGTAACTTGTTACCGCCCAACACTGATCACCGTGTAGGAAACTGTCTCTTCTCTTTTGTCTTACCGCTCAGTACTGCAGAATAAATCTCGGCTCCTTGATCTCCAACATCAGCAAACCAAGCAGCCGATCGTAACGAGATCAATGATGCCTGAGAATAATCCTGTTAACACCAGAGAGAGTCAGAGCTTTCTTCCTTTTTTAGACATGACATTAGTCATGAGCAGCTCAGACCCAGGAAGAGCAGATCTGAGGAAGTGTTACAGCTTCGTCACTCTCGGCCTCTTTGAAGGAACGACAAGAGGTTTCTGGCAGGTTCTGGTGCGGTGGCTTCAGGAGGATAAATCAGCCTGACAGTCTGTAGTAGTTCCTGTCTGTGTCACGTCTGTAACTGACATCTGGGGCCGCTCCGCACCGCTCGCCTTTTATCTGGTGAAAGTGCTACGGGTAGACATAAATTATTCTAATCTACAAGGGATTTAGAAAGGAGAGATTCATTCTAAAACTCCTCGAAAAAAAATTATTTTCCTGATGTGGTAATCTCATGCTAATGATTTCAATAACTATATTCAGCGTTGGGCTTTATACTTTCATGCCAGCAGGCACATCAGAGCAGGTGTCACATTTTCCAAGCGGTTGATATTTCATTTTTCACACTTCAGGGTTTCAAACAAACTGCACAGGTGTTCGAGTTGGACGAAACTTTCAAAAGAGAAGAACAACTGGAAGCCACATGAGGAGCTTCTTTCCAAAATGAGATATTCAACTTTTAGCCAAGTAACCTGATAATTCCCATAAAAGTACAGCCAGGTAGTGCCTGGTGATGCCAACTCCTGCAGTAACCAGGGAGCTTGTTGGCGATCTTTCTTGTTTCCTCCTTTGTTATTTTTTATTTTTTTTTTTTTACAGAAGAAGAACTGGGTAGTTAGCATGAGCAGCGAGATAGCCACCATGACTGAACAGATAGAGAAAAGAGAAACTCAAACTGCATCAACAGCAAATCCAAGCTCCGCCCACACTGCTTGATTGACAGGTGATCTGTGGGTGTGCAGTGCAGAAACACAGTGAGGCTGAGTGACAAAGATGGAGACAAATAAAAAAAACAAACAAACAGGAATCTCATTAATTACCCCTTGAAAAAAATTTGGAGACTAAATTAAAAAAAAAGAGGATTTTGTGGATTACCACTTTAAATACATTTTTTACTGGGATTATGGGAATTCATCACAGCGAAGAACGGCCTCTTGGGAGAAATATTGAGCAACAGATACTGACTATTCTAGATCTATAATGAGTTGTCCTCACAAAGAGGCCTATTAGGCATTAAGTAAGCATTTCCCCGCTATGCATAAATATCCCAGGGAATATCTCATATCTATTCTCAGAGCGTTGTGGCTCTGACCGCTTCACTCCTCCTTACTGTAATGCTGGCGATCTGAAAATTGACGATAATTCCACTGCTGCACTCATTGTAAGTCACTCTGGGTAAGAAAATCAGCTAAAAGTAATGGAAAAATACAAATAAAAGCACCATTTGGGAATTTGAGTGTTGTTAATAGAAGGCAAGCATCTGGTTTATGCCAACAAAGGCACTTTGTTGGCATAAACCAGATGCTTTTGTTGATGCCTTTGTTTGTTTGTAAACCATGAGCGCTTACAATTTATCATCGATGGCCGCAAAAAGATTTGAACCCGTAACTGACGATGCATTGATCAGGTATTATCTGATCAGGTCTGATTCTGACTGGTGATTTTTCAGCAATGTGATCGGCAGATCACCGATCAGATTCATCCAAAGCGCCTCGCAGTTCCATGAGTATACAATAGAATAGAATAGATTTGCAGATTTGTCCTCATGGGGAAATCTGGGTTGCAGTGGAACAGATCTGAGGTGTTTATGAACAGGACACAGAGGGACACAATAAAAAGAACGAAATAAAATAACAAAACAAAACAAAAACAAAGCACCAGACAATGGACATCTGCAACATGCGATTCACTGTGTAATATTATTAAAGTATAAAGTATTTTAGCATCGATGGCCCAAAGGGAACTGAACCTGTAGCTAGCACTGATCAGCAGGGACGCACTGATCAGGTTTTCTGGAGCCGTTTCCAACCGCTGATTTTTCAACAGTATGATCGGCCGAGCGCCGATCAGATCGTTGATTGAAATGATTAACCCAGACTTTCTGCTGACAGCAAGCAGAAATGGTAAAAGTCCAATCCAGCAGTGTGCGGACTGTTTTTATGGCTCCCATAAAATGTGGAAATAAATCCTAAATTTCATCTATAGTAATAACATGTTAGCGTGTATTTTGATGACAGGTAGCAGTCAGCTCTGCCTTCTGTCTGGTACTGTATGTTAAACTGGTTCTGATCACTGATCAAAGGCTGTGATCAGAAATGAACTGTCAATACCAGATGGACATGCAGCGCTGCTGACTGGCACAAATGGTCTGAGAGGATCGACCTCTTTCCTGATCTGGCAATTTAAACTCTATTTTTTGATCGGGCATTTGAAACTGATCGGACAGTTATGATCGGCGGCTGATCGATCGCTGCTCCTCTCCCCCTCACCCTGGCAGTGTTACTGCCTTACTCTGCCCATTGATCTGCACAGGATCACCAGTTAAGAGCAGAAACGGCCAGGTACTGTCATGCTCTCTGACAGTATTAACACACACGTTGTGGTAAAGTAAACACCTAAATTCACTTTATCCAATTTTTTGATGTGTGGAAACAAAGGAAAGCCCCACATTGACAGCGTAAACTCACAGAAACCTTCATGAGGCTCAGTCCAGATCTCCAGCAGAATCAGCCTTGTTTCAGCAACATGCTTTTTCTCAGTAATTACAGACAGCAAAATCCAACATGATAAACCTATTTGCTTTCTGTTCCCACTAATCAGTGACAAATTCCTTTCCATCTCCGGGCATTTGGTAACGGCCCCAAATGACATTGTATTTGAGCAATCTGCACACCACTCAGTGGAGGTCAGAGGCCACATCTGTGAAAGACCCTCTTACGCACAAGACATACAGGGAGAATATCGAGGAATTTTAACAGGTTCAGAAGGGGCTTCACTTCATGGAATCAGGCTTTCAGTCTGTCCTCTGACATTAAAGTGGAAGACTGTAAAGTTTTGAAATCTCTGACGCATCATCATCAAAGCGTTTGAAACGTGAAATGTTTCTGCTCTTTCATCGCTCATCCACTCTCCTCTACTTTCTGAACAAGACAAGATAGGAGCAAAATTTCCATTCACCTTACCTGTGGTTGCCAGGCCAATTGTGCGTCAGTCTCGCTCTCTCGCTCTCCCTCTCTCTCTCTCTTTCTCTCTCCCTTTCTCTCTCTCGTTTCTTTCGTGCGTAGGTTACCGCTCTCCTTTCTTCCCCCTCTCTTTCTCGCTATATTTCTTCTTCTCTCTCTCTCTCTCTCTCTCTTTTTAGTGCATAAGTCGCCACTCTCCTTTCCTCTCCTCCCTCCCTCTTTTGCACTTCACCTCTCTGATTTCCTCTTTTTCTCTCAGTATATTTCTGGCGTTTTCTCCGTCCCACTACGTCTCTCTCTCGCTCCCTCTTTTAGTTCATCCCTCTCTCTCTCTCTCTCTCTCTCTCTCTCTCTCTCTATACAAGCCTCTCGCTCGCCTCGCTCTCTCCTCCCTCTCCTCTGTTATCGCTGGTTAAGTAGCAGTACCTTGCCTCGCTGTCAATAATGAAGACATAATGGGAGGTTTCCACTGGAAGGCGGGGCCAGCGCTGCAGTGTGTGTGTGTGTGTGTGTGTGGGGGCGGGGGGGGCGGGGGGGAGAAGACAGGAAAAGGTCAAATTATACAGAGGATGGACAGGGAGACTTGAACCAGACGCTCCTATGACATGTTCTTTCGTTGGTGTCCTTTTGTTGGCGGGCCGATATCGCAGGCCGATACTGGCCTTCACATGGAGAACCCCCTCTGCCCCTCTGCCCCTCTGCCCCTCTTAGAGCTCAGCGGTCTGTGATGTGCAGGAGCTTTTGGTGTTGAAGTGTTACTTAATTTATTTAGTTGTTAATTCATTTAATTAGTTATTTCCCCCCCCCCCCTCAACCTGCCTCGTCTAGCCTACTTCTGTTGCTTCAGTTTGTGATTTCCTACGTTTCCCAGAATGCCTTTCGACAAGCCGCACAGAGTGGGGGCGTGAGCTTGTTGCTTTCGATCAAAGATCGGGATACGGGTTCATACACCGCCCATCAAAAGTCTGGGGACACCTTTCCTTTTCTAAATTTGCAGCGTACTATTTGACTTTCTCTGTTATTTTTCAATGAAGAAGTAAGGGGGGGAAATGCCTGCAATGCTTTTGTTACTGTAACATGAAATATCTGTTTCATAATACTTTGGATCTGTTTCTTCATCACTCAGCTTCATGTTGATCACAGTCTGTCTGTGGTGTGAACAGAAGGTTTTTCATAGAGTGTCTCTGACTGCTGGATGAAGAAAGTGTGAGCAGCAGTTCAGCTGCTGAGGAGGTTTTTTTTTTTTATGAACGTATAGTTTAATTGTTTTAGTGTTATCATCACAAATATTTACATGTATGATTTTTTATTTCTAAACTAAACTAAACCTAGTTAGTCTTTAATGGGGTTTAGCTTTTGCAAACCGACAAAGAAAACACGCTGATGTATTAAACATTTTCAAAAGCTAGGTGTCCCCAGACTGTTGACTGGCAGTGTAAATATAGCTTGTCAGAAACACTGAGGCGGTCTATTTGTGCGTCCCTGGGCTGGTGTGAAGGTCCGACATCTGGGACTTCCAACAGCGTTGCAGTCACATACTATTATGTCAAAAACTCAAATCCATAAGACAAACAATAAAAAAAAAGAAACGGACTTCCAGAAAAAGACGATGTGGATTTGGCTGCTTCTAGTTTTTACAAAGTTCTGATGGTTAGTCTGGCTGACAACAAACGAGTAATAAAGCTGCAAGCAGGTTAAAGGTAATTTCCAACTTCATTATCCGACTTTGAATGGCGTTCATGTGACATTTGTTTTTCCGATATATCCAATGACCTTTCAATGCAGGGTTTGATTGGTCCTCTCACTCATTACGCAACGTCTACTGTGGCTGCATTGCATTCTGGTCTATTGAGGTCAGTGGAGAAATTGGTCTCTCTGCCTCTTCTACAATGGATTTCTCCCTGTATGATGTACTTTACATTCCTGGCTCTATTCAGTAGTTTGTTGTGTTTTTCTTCTTGGTGGATAACCGGCCAATCGTAGACGAGGTGACGTCACCTCCAGATGTTTCCAGCAGCTCCAGTGGAGTTTGATATGAGAAAATGTTTCAGGATGTAAAACCTCAGCGGTAAACGTCAGGTTTTGGTGTCAGTCCCTCAGGATCAAAGAGCGAGGGCTTCTTTCTAGAGCCGCCATTTTGCACCGAGAGACGTTCAACAATCATACAGGGAGAGATCCATCGTAGAAGAGGAGAGAGACCAGTTTCTCCACCCACAGGAGCAGGAGAGAGACCAGAATGCACTGCAGACATAAGACATGATGTGTTTTCAAGAGGTGTATCTCTTTTTCTTGACTAGCAGTGACAGCTATCGCTATCACTTTCTCCATAATGTTAGCTTGATATTGAATATTTGTTGCATATCCATTTTCGCACATTTACTAACTTTAATAATGTAAAGCAAACAACTAAAAGGACATCGATGAATATATTTTTGATTACTGGATTTACAACTGCTGTTTTTTTTTTCCATATTTGAGAAAATATATCCACAGAGTAGCCGATAATCAAACAACCCACAGCTGAATTTAACAATTTCAGACACGTTCTCTGGGAGGTTTTGCAAGGCATTCTGGGAAACGTAGGAAATCACTAACTGCAGGTTGAGCTGGGAAAGTTGGGTTCACCAAAAAGGTAAATTACAACACTTCATCACAAAAACGTCACTGTTAGCTAACCTTTTCACACGACGAACACGTGAAAATGTAGCGTCCAGTTGGTGATGTGGTCACACCACGTCTCTACACGTGAGCT
>NW_027282370.1:0-87500 GCF_046629955.1 Centroberyx affinis | reverse complement strand
AACAAAACTCTTAACTGAAGCATTGAATATTATCAACCTTTTGTTATTTTGTCTGGCCTCCAGAACATGGAACAGCCTGTCCTTCTATCTAACAGCACTCTAAGGCCAAAATACAATTCAGTTATATTTAAAGTCAGTACTTTTTTTTTTTTTTTTTTTACAAATAACTGTGTGTTTTGGCAGAGGGTTCTGCTTCAGCCCAAAAGAAATCCACCTCACCCTGGTCATCATCTGCAGTACCAGTCATTAAGGAACGTCTATTACATAAGACAAGCTGTTCAAATGATCCTGAAGGAGCTACTTCACTTAGTATTGGTCTCGTTTTTGGCTTCCAGAAAGTGTGAATTCTTCTGTGAAATCTCACTCAACAAATAACATGTAAATGACAGTCTTTATTGTTCTTTTTATGTTTTGGTCTTTTCATGAAAATATCTGGTATGTTGGCTTCAAATCCTGCTTTATGTATGTATTATGCATAACTGTGTAGTTGGGTAACCTTTCCTGCTCCAGGCCAAGAGATCCACATCTGAAAGCTTAGTCTTCATCTGCAGTAATTCCACAGATGTACCTTGTTAGAAAAACTCTCTAATGTCAGCAAAATACGAAGATGATGAAGTATTTACTCCACGCTGGAGAGAAGGCCAAGAGATCCAAAATGAATCTCTTGGCCTTATAGAAGATTTTCCACCAAAAAACTGCAGCACATCAATATAAAAGTCTTATCTAGTTTATCTGAATAATGCTGCAAAAACAAGAATTATGCAAGAATTTTGCACCAATTTACCTGAAATAAAAGTGTGAAATCAAGCTTTATTTTCGGTTTCATTTCACAGACCATAGCTGGTGGAAGCATCTTGCTTTGGTTTACCTGTTGGTTTTCTCTTGACTGCGTTGTGATTGACAGGAGGCGGGGTCTAACGTACCTGCAGAGAACATGCAAAAGTCAGAGAAGCAGAAGGTGTAAGTGCGTCGCCCCCTGCTGTCTCACATTAATATGAGACAGACCAGAATTTCTTTCAAAATGTAAACGTTTACAGCCTGATATCAGCGTTCTGATGCAGATTGTTGGCTTCTCATTCACAGTGATGGATTACAGGGTTAGGGTTAGTCTCAGAGGTCTCCAGTCGTTTTATATGTTGTTTGGAATTGAATGGGAGTGAATGAGTCTGACCCCTGACCTACACAGCATGCCTAACATTTGTGTATGCGATGTTGTTGCGGACCAGTTGCAGCACTTTATTCATTTTAAGCTGCTACACCAGTTCTGTTATTAAGCCTATCGATATTTTACATATGGGTAAGTTTGCTTATTTTTCCATAAACAACCCAAGTTGTACCGTGAGGAACATTAATGGACCATATAGGAGACTTATGCCACAACAGAAGCATCTCAGCACCCTCCATACATAACCTCATCTCCAAAATTTATTTAAGTGACATTGGTTTATGTATCTTATTGTGATAAATGTGTATACTAAGCAAAATCTTGGCATTTATTTACATTTATATGGCTAAGATACGGTACAGACGGATGCGTAGTCCCTCAAAAATGGAAGCCATGTGTATCTCTGCTTCAGACCCGTCACCATGCTGCAGCCAGTTCAGCAGCTGCAGTGAAGTAAACGGCTGCATATCTGATCGACCCTTCTGACACAAACAGAAAGAACAAAAACGCAGCCGCTGTAGTTAACATGTGAAAGGTTTGGCAAAACTGATTCCAAAATATCTGCGGGCCAGTTGACTGTATGGTTCTTGGAGGCCTCTGGCCTCTTGCTCTGGACTGAGTTTTGGGGGTGGGTGCCGTGTTTCTAGGCTTCTTGGATGCTGCAGTTACTGATTTGTTTACGAGACTGGTCGTCTGTGTGTGTGGGTTCACACATTTTTACCACAAATACGTGAAATTACCACAAACTCTGGAACAACGATCTATGTGCTGTGGACACGTGTTAGGAGAAAATAAGGTTTCTCCACCACAAATTGAATTACGTTCCAAAGGTTGGCTAACGGTTAAGTTTAGGCAACTAAGGGCGTTTTCACACCTATAGTTTGTATATAGACCGCCTCCTCTAAAGGGTCTCGGTGTGGTTGTTTTGGTCCGCACCCGAGTGCGATTACTGTGTTCACACCTGCCCAAACGAATCGCACCAAGGGGGAAAATGAACCTTTTTCTGTGAGATCAGGTTGATTTTTACATTTTAGGGTTATATGATTTGTCTCTTACATACCTGTAGTACTTGGAACCAACTTTCCGTTGAAACGGCGAACTCCGTTGCCTCTTGTTGCTATCAATGAGTTCAAATGACATCACCTGGCAACAAAGATCTGCCAATAGCAGATGGCAATTTCAGTAGCATGTTTTTTACCATTAGATGTAGGGCTTTACACATATTTAGGTTTAGTTGGTTTTTAACCATGACCAAAGGTTTAGTTGCCCATTGTTACCCCTAACCTTACACACAGTTGTTTTACCTGTTAGCAAACAGTTCCACATGACGAATGTAGGAATGTAAAATGTTGTGTCTATTCGTGCTATGCTCACATAATGCTTTTGTGGTGGAGGAGTGTAATCTTCACATTACACATAATCTGTTTTTCAGAGTTGGTGCTTATGTTTTTTTGGGGCTCTCGCTGTTCATCTCACTCTGGAATGACATTTTGATTTAAGCTTCAAGGGAACGCAACTTAACACCTCCATGAGTTTCACCAGTAGATCCCATTTCCCAGAAACGTCTCTCCCTTTGCGGTTTGGTCACTGATCTGCAAGAGTTTAATGGCTGCCTTTTTACCGGGATAAGCAAATTTACAAAGGCCAACATATCTAAGCAGAGCTCTTAATCCCCACCTTGGCCTCAATAACAAACAGGCTTCTGGCCCCACTTGACCCGATTGTAAAAGAGTTGAAGAAGTCAGTTTTCTTCTACAGTAGAGCCAAAGGGCAGCCTGACATCCAGGCTAAACAGCACAGGGTTTGGATCGCTCTGCCTGAGGAGCTCAAGCTGGTGGAATCATAATCTCCTCATAAAACAAAATTTTTAGACAATTTTATTTCTCCCTCTCTCTTGTTCCTATTGTTTTCTCATTGCTTTTATGTATTTCATTCTCCTGTCAATCTGTTTTTAATTCATGTCTGGCACGTTAATCATTTCATCGTGACTCTTACTGTTTTATTGCTTGTAAAGTGCTTGGCAACGCTTGTAAAAATATTTCCTCGACAAAGCAAAGAATAACAGTACCACAGCGCGTCTCTTTGAACCACTTCTTAAAACTTCATTTTGATCCTGATGATCTTATTATTTGTTCTTGATGTCTTTCTATGTGTTGCTTTTACCTGGATGTTTCTTGCTTTGCTTGTATTGTTCTTAAATTATTATAAATTATTACATAAAATGTGTTTTTTTTCTGTTTTCTCCTTTGTACAGTACATTATAACTTTTAAAAACAACTGTACAAATAAATATATATTTATATATTATATACTGTATATTGTCCAATAAAGCAGAAATACCATAACAATAATCTTGAGTGATTATGCTTATTCTGAAAAATTAAATACTAGAAGAATTGCTATTCTGACGAGAATAAAAGAAGTATGACAGCATAAATTACAGTAAGAGTCCAAAAGATTTTAAAGCTTTTAAAAAATAGGTGATTGATTGGTGAATGACTTAAAATAGGAAAATTGTTGTTAGATAGTGAAATTTAAGACACCAGCATCATTTTATAAATCTTGAAATAATGGCTGATAGATTGATACTTTAGGAAGATAGATAGATAGATAGATAGATAGACAGACAGACAGACAGACAGACAGACAGACAGACAGATAGATCAAAGTAAGATTCATCACCAAAGCTGTCGTCAAAATTAATAAAAACAAGAATCACGTTAAACGGAAACATTACCATCATTTGTCTTCATTCTGTGCTGTCTATTTGGACAGAGTAGGTGTCACTTCTTTTCAAGTTGTGTTTGTCTTGTTCTGGAAGCAATTTGACTTCCCAAAGTGTCTGCTGGACCGAAGTGAGACCAGAGTGCGTTTCCCCTCCACTTCAGCGTTAATTCATCCAGATATTACTTTCAAAAGAAGCCAAAACCCAGAGGCTGTTGATTATTACCACTGGCAGCGAATACAAGTGAAGATCAGAGTTTTGCTCCAGATTAAACATCCATTGTTTGTAAAAAAAAAAAAAAGTGGCGGTTTGCAAAATGAATGATAGTTGGTACGTTTTAAAGGATGGTTTATATCTTCATCAGCAGACATTCACATTATTATCATTATATTGAGTGAGAGTCTCCATGCAATGATTGTTTTCCCCATATTGCAAATTGCATTTTGGAATTGAACGCTTCCCTTCTGTTGTAATAAGTCTGCTTTTTGTCAGTTCGTTGTTGTCGGATGATTTCTTTGTTTCCGTCATTCGGTGATGTCTCACTCGGAGCTGTTTCTTGTTCCCGCACCCAAAGCTCCTCTCTCCAAGACCGGAGCTTTTCCTTTTCCTTGGTGGTTAAAAATGTTCACGTCAATGTTGCTGCAGTTTTAATGTGTTAAATGAAGGAAAAACCTAAGCTACTGAAGTGACGGGCGGTTTTGATCTCGCCGTCTCGGCACCGTCTCCCAGAGGAAAGTTTTCGCCGCTGTGTTTGGCACTTCACCTCGGCGTCATGCGGCTTCTCAGCAGTGTGGAAAAAAAAAAAAGTGCTGCAGCTTAGTCTTGGTGTGGACGGAGGCAGAGGAGAAGCAGACTGTGATGGGAGACGGGAGCATGCTTACAGTCCGGCTGGGAAATTAACCAAATTAACCGAACCACCAGATGCTCTTGATTCTGAGCTGTGGCTGCAAGTTTCTTGGGTCACCAGCCACTGTGGCACGAGAACAAAGTTTGCCCAAACTGGGGAAAAAAATCTCCAGTTGGCAGATTCCCACTGTGACGCTTATCCACTGCCCTCTATTTATATCCAGTATGCCTTTTTTTTATTCCCATGACCCCTCCAGGACACTGTACTTAGGTATATAATCTGTTTTTGTGGCTTGCTCTTCCTGATGTGTGTCCTACAGCAGTGATTTTCAACCTTTTTCATATCAAGGTCCCTAATTTAGTCCACATTAGAGCCACAGACCCCATTTGATGAGATTTTGTCTCTCAGACCCAAATCAGAGAATATTTTTATTGTCAGATATGATTTTGTCCAGAATCCCATGATTGTCTGTACTGCAGGTAGAGAGATAACAGAGAAACTATGATCAAAACAGTCATTCTTCTACATTCTCTAATCGTGTTAACTTCCTCTAAATGAAATAATGCTGAAGTTTAACAATTCAGGGGGACCTTCTGGAACCCCCTCAAGGACCCCTGGTGGTCCCCGGACCCCACGTTGAGAACCACTGTCCTACAGTATATTATTCTGTTCTATGATTGATTGTTGATCAGTTAGATCTAGTCAGGTTCATTCTCTGTAGAGTCCTTGGAGACATGCTGTGATAAAGGGCTGTAGAAATAAACAAACTTGAACTTGTACATACAACGGTGCTTGAAAACAAATTGATATAAAATCTTGTTACCAAGGAAAACGTTAAGCAGAGCCGCTCACTATGTCAGTTCAGCCTGTCCACCCAGCGGCCGTCTGACCGTTAGAATAGAGAATAGAGCTAATATAAACTTATTTTTCATCAATTTAAATAAACTGATTTACTAAAAAATACCTGTTTTTGTTACAGTAAAGAATATTTCAATCCTGAGTCATGGCCATAACTCAGCCTAAAGCGTTAGTGGGCTGCTTCACTTTCAGCTCAATATTGCCTCTTGCCTCCATTGCCTTTAACCTGCAATAAGCAATGTCAGACCTTATAACCAATCCTGAACCTAACGTGTGCTATGTGGAGATTTCATTTAGACATAAGCTGTGTTGCTGTTTTCTCCTCTTTTCTAAAGCTTGTTGTCAAATTCTGCTCCTGAAGATGCTCCTCCCGCTCCATTCAGCAGCTTTTCTTTTTTTTTTTTTTAAACTAGCTTGTCTCCTCCCTCGCTGTTTAAAAGCGGCGCTCTCCCCCTCCCATTCCTGAAACTTTTTCTCGTAATGGCAGAATCGATGAAAGGTACTTGCTACCTTCCTCTTCACTTGTCATTGTGGGACATGTGACCTTCAGCAGAAGAAAAATCTGTCAAAAAAGAAAATTTTGCTTATTGCAGCTTTAAGCCCATGTTTCATGCCACTGCACCAGTTGCTGCAGGACACATCAAAAATAAAGCAAAGCTACCCAAGTGGTGCAGAAGAACAAAAGAGAGAGGAAAACCGAAGAGGTGATGTATTGAAAGGATGTATTGAAAAGGGTGAATGTTGGGACTTGGGGGACCCCATGTTTGCCTTTGCCTCGGGCCCCCAAATCATTACGTCCACCCCTGTGTCGACCTTGAGGCTGGATAAGATGGTCAGACTGGAGGCAGAATGTGGAAACATATTGTTGGAGTTAAGAGGCAGCAGACACAGATAATAACACAGGTGGAGGAGGAGACAGCAGGGCCAAAGAAAAACAAGTACAGATGCTGCACAGTCCCACGGCGCCGGTGTAGGAAAGTTACAACCAGTGCTGGGCAAGTTACTCGGAAAATGTAATCAATTACTCTTTACTATTACTCATTTAAAAAGTAATCACATTACTAATTACTCAACAAGAGCAGTAATTAGTTACATTGCTTTCTGTTTGGTTGGCAGTAGAAGCTCCTTGTGGGCACCAGCAGGTTGTTTTTCCCTGAGTTTCACAGACTGTAACAACAATAAAATGCCCTCCCTCCCTCACTGTAAACAATATTAAGGCACTTAAACTTAAAAACATAAGTTTCCTTGCTGCCTTCAAATTGTGAGTTGACTGAAATAGCACTGAATAGTCAGGTCAAAGATCATTAGTTCTTCTAATGTAGTAAAACTAACTGAGTGAACTTAAAGGTCCCATATTCTCCACTCTCCAGTGTTTTATTTTGTGTCTTGAGGTCCATTCAAAGCAAATTCATCATCAAATGTTTACAAGTTGAATGCATTAATTGATGAACTCCAGTGTTGCTTATTCTTTCACTAGTGAGGTTTCAGTGCGAGTTGCTCTTGTGTCACATGATTATTACACTGTTTGGCATTAAGTTTGCAGCTGCAATACATGTGCTTGAAGTGGATACTTGCCATGTCTGCTTCACCTTATTGAATTTCGAAAAATCTGTAGATACTAAATTTTAAATACTAAAAATTGTTTTAAATCAGAAATTGATCTATGATTCACCTAAGATACAAACATAACAACTCTCCATCCGGTAACTTCATTCAAACCAGAAGAAGGAAGAGTTTCTTTCTTCAGTGACCTGATGAAGTAGAGCCACTGCTGTGCCTTCTTGACAGTGGCTGAGGTGTTTTCTGACCAACTCAAGTTGTTGGTGATGTACAGGCCCAGAAACCTGAAGCTGTCGACACGTTCCACCTCAGTACCTTTCATGGATAAAGGTTGCAGAGGGGGAGCTTTCTTCCTGAAATCCAGGATTAGCTCCTTGGTCTTGTCAGTGTTGAGGACAAGACTGTTTTCCTCCCCATAGGCAAGTGTCTCATCCACCAGCTGCCTGTAGTGTGATTCATTGTTTCCCTTGATAAGTCCTAGGATGGTTGTGTCATCTGCAAATTTGAAAATGTAGCTGAGTTTATGGGTGGACAAGCAGCCATAAGTATAGAGATAAAACTCTAGGGCTGAGGCAGCAGCCCTGGGGGGTTCCAGTGCTGATGTTCAGCGCTGCTGATACCATATTCCCCGCCCTAACCACCTGAGGTCTTTCCGTCAAAAGATCTAAAATCCAGTTGCAGGTGGGAGTGGGCAGCCCCAAATCTGCCAGTTTTGCTACTAACTTAGTGGGCTGGACAGTATTAAAAGCTGAACTATAGTCCAGAAAGAGCATGCGGGCATAGGTGTTGGGGTTGTCCAGGTGTTCAAGGGCTGAGTGAAGAGAGAGGGCCACAGCATCCGATCTGTTTGCCCGGTAGGCAAACTGAAGGGGATCGGTGGTCACAGGTATGATAGAGTCCATGAATCTCAGCACCAGTTTCTCTAGGCACTTCATAGTGACTGATGTGAGCCCCACCGGATGGAAGTCGTTCACGCAAGTTGTATGTGGCTTTTTGGGAACCGGTACAATGACTGAGTGTTTAAAGTGGCGCGGGGCGACAGCCTGGGCCAGCGAGGCGTTAAAGATGTCTGTATACACATCTGCCAGCTCAGCAGCACAGGCTTTCAGAACTCTAGGTGACACTAGAGAGCGCTCTCCCCCGGGTCACATGGTGGTATTGGTAGTGCACTGCCAGTCCCAAGGCGTTCCATTAAAAACCGTTCGGATAAAATCTTTCACTTCATGTAGGTAAGGTTTCCTGACTGAAATTTTGCCAACATGATAAGCTTTCTGAAATCCTTGAGCTCTTTTCTGTTACACGAGTAAAACATATTGTCAAAGTGCCACAAATGTTTTATCCACACGGTTTTTAATGGACTGCGGTTCTAGCACAGCACAAGTAGCACAACACATGCAGTGGTTTGTGATCTGGCTGTGCTATCATACCCTGCTTTACAGTCAAGATGCTTTACAATCGAGTCTGACAGTAAATAACGAACAGTCCACAGTTTCTACTATAAAGCAAAACACTAAAGAATAACTGGTTTGAGGTTGCTTTTTTAGATCAGCACTTGAATTTGAACTTCTGCTCGCTGAATCACACTAACAGCCTACTTTGTGTCACTGGCTGTCACTGTTTGGCTATATAACATAATATAAAATAAAAACAGAAAGTTATGGTGAATTTGTATGTAAGACAGTGGCCAAAACAGAACTTTTAACCATTTCTAAACACTCTTACTTTGGTTAAATAACACAAAAAATACTGTAGCGCCGATGCAGCACCACCGACGTTATCCACCTGGAAGTAAGTTCTTTGTTGCTGTGACGTCACGCTGATGTGGCCTTCGAAAGCCATGCCCACCGTGGGGGAAAACAATATCGCTAAGAAACCGGCAAAAGCGGCGATTGGGAGTAAATCTTTTCAGATATGGACAGCCTGACAAGGTTTTTCCTGTTTTCAAGTAGACAAGTCTGTCAAAGAATTATTTCAGCACACTGCCTCCAACAGAGAGGAGAAGGTACACTGAAAAAATGAACTGAATTGGCCTCCATCAATGTCCTATTTCATTACTCCAATAAAGCTGATAAATGATCCCACACAGTGGCCTGAAGTGAAATACTTTGACATTTACCACTACTTCATTTAATCACCAGGTAAGATAATAAATTGACCTTGAATAATTTCACTTCATATTTAAAAATCTGAAGTAGGCTACAGCTATGCTTTTCAGACTATAATTTTGAGTGACGCTGACGTGACATTGGTTATTAAAATGGATTGCTGCTAAGTTAACTATCTTATATTAGCTAACAAGTCAGTGAGATTTCTCATTACTTTTGCACCCTGGACTGGCAGAGCAAAATATCCTGAGACCCACGAACACAATCTGTTTTATAGAGAGGAACTGGCTCGGTAATGTTAGTGTAGCAACCTAATGTTAGAACAACATGGTAGCTTTTAAACACATTTAACATTCAGGTTATCTTACAATAATATAACTAGATAATTACTGGTAACTTACTTACCAGTGACAAAATACTGGCCACATTATAAGTGTATTTACTCTCGGGGTCCCAAAGTTTCCCCCTCTTCTACCATGAGCCACTGTCAGCTCCTCTCTCCTTACTGCCTGGATCCACATTTTTCTTCTTAGTGGCTCCCTTGTTTTGCTCGGGAACACAAAAAACTGTCATTCGTGGTTTTTAAGTTTGTTGGCTGTGAATCTCAACACACAACAGCTTTTAGGCATGTTTAATTTGGGCAATAATGACAATGATGTGCATTCAGTCACACAAAGTGAATGGAGAGCGGTGCAGCGGTTTCCCCCACGATGGGCGTGGCCTATTTTATGCACTGTCTCTATTAGAAACCAAACTGACCATCGCCTCAGATGCTTTAAAACAACTCTCATCTGAACTACAATCATGTCGGGAGACAAGGTGAGTTTTTTTTATATTCACATCTTGTGTCTGGGCGGCTGAGAGAGGAGGAGTAACTTTGGTGTTCATTAGCCAGCTAGACAACGTTAGTAGTATCAAGCTTGACAAGCTAGTCACAATGTAAGGTAGGACGTCCGGTGAACATTTTCAAAATAAAACCTAATTGGCGAACGTTGTGTTGCATCGTCTGTTGACGGCAAAAGTGAAGATAAAGAACACACTTAAGGAATATATTCAGTATGTATTAAAACAACAGTTTTTAGCCCAAAATATACTTCACAACATCATGTTTCAATGCCCTATAACGTTAGCTATTGGTCAATTGTAACTGCCAAAATGTAGCTATGGAGGAAGAGAATAACTTACGTTTTACACCATATTTAATATATAATTACACCACTGCGTGTTTTGGTGCGGTTTTCTTGTTCTCTAGACAGTTTCCACAAAAAGTGACCAACGTGACACTTTTATTTAAAAGACAAAATCACCCGTCTTCCGCTATTATCCTGGCTTTCTGTGGCTAGCTGTTATCATGTTTTTACCGGTGTATAACCTCTGTTATTCATTCATTATGTTACATATCAGAGTAAACTGAACTGTACCTATCCTCTACTCCTAGATGATCTTCGACCCCAACATGTCAAAGAAGAAGAAGAAGAAGAAGAAGAAGAAGCCCTTCATGTTGGATGAGGAGGGAGGAGACGGAGGGAGGACGCAGCACCGCCGGAAGACAAAGACGGCGAGCAGGACGGAGAGGAGAGAGAGCCGGACGAGGACGAGGACGAGGACGAGGGAAAGAAGAAAGGTACCTCCTGTCCTGCATCATGTTTTAATTTTGTGCTGTCAATCATTTTGTAAGCGTAGGAGTCACATTTTTCAAATGGTGGATGTCTGAGTTGGGAATGAAACTTTTCATTGTTTGGCCACAGGTTTGGAAATTAGTCTGGTTCAATTCAGCAACACGATGATGCTCAACCACATTCATCAAAACCAACACAGCAGTTAGGTATTTGATCCACAGGAGTCATTCCCCTGTCTCCACCACAGACTGTAACAACAGAGTAGTGAGTGTGACGTCCCCCATTGTCTTCTGAAGGGCCGGTTTGGGGTTTGGGGTTTACGGTCGCCACCATGTTGACATTTTTTGGAGCCGGAGCAGCCAGAGAGAGGCAGAGGGTGGAGGCGATTCATGGGCGACCTGTCAATCACTAGGAAGCAGAGCCCGTTTTACATCCATTATATCCTGTTAATGACACAATTATTTTGAAAATCTCCAGATGGACACACATTAGAAGAAGTGAAATTAGCTACTGAGACCAGAACCTCTTGTGGAAAAAATGTATTGGTTTTATATTTTTATCGGAAGTTGGGTTGTGGTCCATTGACTTGATGGAGTTGGGCGGTTTGGAATCTTTTTGGAGCTGGACTCTAGTGACACACACACACACACACACACACACACACACACACATACACACATACACAGTCTTACTTATGTCACTTTTGGGGTATTTACATAGACTTACATTCATTTCCTGGAGACTTACCCTAACCATAACCATAACCACTACTTGCCTAAACCTAACCCTAACCCTAACCTTAACCACTGACCCAAAAATCAGCTTTTTACCAATTGGGGACACGGCTTTTGTCCCCAATTGCACAAGCCGTCCCCAATCTACTGGTCTTAAGTCTGGTTTGTGTCCCTGAAAGTGACTTAAGTCATACCCACACACACACAGACACATGGCAGGATCCGTAGGGTTTATAGTGAGTAGGGCTGTGCCGATTATGAATTTTTAGCTGACGATTATCAGTTTTTTATTTTTTTTATTTTTTAAAACAATATAACAGCGTAAAGGCTCAGATAAACAGGTTCGTTTCTGGTCCGTCTGTTCACGTCGGAAGGGTACGCAGCTATTTACCTCAATGCAGCTGCTCAGCTGCCAATCTGGAACGGAGCTGGATCAGAGCCATAGGCGTGGCAGGGGCTGAATTTCAGTGCGGGATTGCGGGTATTGCGCATAATTTCATCGATTCCCGCAAGTCCACACATTTACAGCGATGTCTAATAATGTTCCGCCAACGTTATGGAATGCGGGACGACTGGCCGGAAGCTGCATCAGACGGGCCGACTTCCACTGACAACACACCTGGGGCGCTCTCTCTCTCTCTCTCTCTCTCTCTCTCTCTCTACAAGGCTACGAGCCCCTCTGCTGTTGCAGCATCTCTCGCTAGCATAGGCAGACAGGTTTCAATGATGTGAACTTGAAGGCCTGCAAACACGGACCGCTGGCTAAAACATAAATCTATATCATCTGAAGGGGAACCCGCTCAGAAAAAAGCACCAGACCCCTAAAGGACTAGCTGCTAGTCCTTTAGGGGTCAATTTTGGAGAACTACTTTTACTTTAATACTTTAAGTAAATTTAAGACCATGTACTTTTATACTTTGACTTGAGTAAAGGATTTAAACGGTACTTCAACTTCTACCAGAGTATATTTTTTGATGAGTATTTGCACTTTTACTTGAGTAGGGAATTTGTGTACTGCTACCACCTCTGGGTAAGAATAGGACAATGTAAGACCTGTAGTTAAACTCACAGCCCCCCCCCCCCCCCCCCCAAAGTATATAAATCCCCCCCTATGTGAAGCATTTAAGGGGGGATTTCCCCCATTTTGGAAAATGAATTTCAGGCACTGCATGGCTTCTATATTTGTCAGACTAGGCAGTGGTCTGTTGAATATTTGAGCCATGTAACTGACAAGATTTTTCTTATTATAGTAATTTATCATCATGTCAGAAATCAAAATACAAGATACATAAACCAATATGACTTAAATAAATGTTGGAGATGAGGTTATGGATAGCCACGGAGAAGCCTTCTATTTGGCCACAATAAGCCAACAAAAAAAAAAGTGACATAAATAGTACTCCTATATGGAACATTAATCTTCCTCATGTTCCTCATGTTTATAGATAATAAACAGATGGTTGGACATGGTGTTATGACAAAACAAAATTAACTAAACAAAATGAAGTAAGTGAGTAACCGCACAGAGCGTGGCATGAACACAGAAGTGTGTTGGACAGCCGCGCTATGAAAAACTTTCATCACGCCGTGCCCATAATGTTCGGGCTTACCCCACAGCACACTCAGAACATTTCTGCACAAGAAAAATGCCTCCATCCTCACCCGGGGGCTTTCGTGCTTCCTTCTCAAGCAGAGTCGCCTACTGGAATATTCCACAACACCGCAATAAATGAACAGTGACCATGTAGGCTGCAGATAAACTGATGCAAACATCACTGAAGGAAGCCTAACATGAATATCAGCAACAGATGGGTAAATATGAGACTCAAAAACAACTACACATGCAAAAGAAAACCCCCCAAAAACAACAACTTCATTTGAATTGATTTTCATCATTTAGGCTTTGTATCTTTTGTCTTGTATTTGTATTTTGTATACTTTTATTATCCCCATGGGGAAATTTGTCCTCTGCATTTGATCCATCCTATACACACACTAGGAGCAGTGGGCAGCGCCCGGGGACCAACTCCAGTTCTTTTGCCAGTGCAAAAAACAAAGTGTTTTTTTTCTGCGCACTGTGCATGATATAATAAAGTGGACATCGCCTTTGTGTGGCCTATTATTTAAGGTTTAATACAAAAATTTGTTTGCATATGTTTTAATTGAACGAAATACTGTTTTGCACAATAGCAGACCCACTTGAGAATTTTAGCCTAAATAGGCCTACCAAATCTAAAAGTGGGAGTATTTCTTGTGTTCTTTTATCTTTCTATTTTACTTGATTTGATTCTTTTAATGCAATGCATTTTGCTTGTTCTTTTATATGAATTTTATCTTTATCTGTCTTTTATCTGCCTTTTATTGATGTAAAGCACTTTGAGCTGCATGTTGTGTATGAAAGGTGCTATACAAATAATACAAAAGTTATTATTACATCAAGCCTGATAGGCACACGCCTTAATAGCCTATTGTTGGGAATTATAGATGAGTGTTATATTGAGAATAGGCCTACTGTAAAGTTTGTTATAACTAATCATCATTATCAAGGGCAAGAAAAATCTTTCTGTGTCAGGAGCGCTGCTCCTTTGGGACCGGTTGCAACCGGGACAAGCAACCACTAGCCTACAGGTAGTCTATTTGACCAGCTAAGATAAAATAACATGGAAAACAAAGCAAAACTAGAAATTCTGTTCACTTACCCAGAGGTAAAATGTAGACAGGCACAACACAAGCCTAACCCTAACCTTAACGCAGACCACAAGAACGGACCTGGTACAGCAGCTTAAAATGCCGCTTGGATACCAAAATCTTATGCATGCTGTGTAGTTGAGGCGTTAGCCCAATTATTATTGCTCCAGTGACAAACACACCTTTAAGGAATGACTGACTGCAGTTATAGGCTACGGTCACAGGAAGCATAGGCTATTTGGTGTCGACACATTTCAAAGAGTGTGTGCTGCATTAATATTAGTTTCATCTCACTGCAGTGCAGAGTTTTAATTTAAAAGCTTGTTAGAGTAGTGAAACTATTTGGGAGACAGGTACACACTTTGGTTTATTTATGTGGGTTAATTTATTTAAGAGAAAACAAAAAAGAAACCGAAACTTAGGCACTTTCTGGAATCAGACAATTATAGAAAATAATCGTCCATATTTTATATAATCGCGATCACGTGATTATACGATCATCGGCACAGCCCTAATAGTGACTAAGTCAATCACACATAAAGAAATAAGATCATTTAGGCTATAATTTAATGTGAATATGCTTTGTTTTTGTCTTCCACCCCTTGAAAAAGAAAAGTAAATATAGAGGGAAAAAAATAAGGACTGGGCAAAACGGCCAAACTATTACAGCTTAATATTTCTATTATTTCTCATTATCTTACAGTGTTTGACACTATTAAGTTTATCCAATGGAAGTTACATTGTGATATCAAATCCTCTCAACATCTTCAACATGTAACTAAATTGCCTTGGAGTGGCAATTTAGTGGTCAAAATGGTATAATACCATGCAATTTTCTCAAGTATTGTTGTAAAAACTGCACCATGTGCAATTGTTACTTTTGTTGGATTTGAAGAAGAACAACAATAAAAAATATTGTTGGTGTATATTGGGTGAAAATGCGACGGTATTTTAATAATCTGCAGCAGTACGCCTCCCAGCCCTGCGGATTGAGTGGAGAAAGTTAAGAGAAAGTTGAAAGATGAGTCTAGAGAAAGTACTGATTTTACGAGTCAGCTTTTTTCTCTTCCACCCTGGAAAAATAAGGCTGTTCAATTTAGAGGCAGTTCAGCGCCATTCGTGCCTTATCCATGAGTCACTGTTGCAGAGTGTTTTCATCAGGCTCCCACCCGGCTCTGCCTCCACTCCCAGATGACGACACCGCGCTGTAAGAGCCCACAACTCTTCTTCTGCACCTTTAGAAACCGTAACGCAGGTACAGCTCCGACCGGACCTCAGCCTGCGGAGGGAGAGCGGCTTATCGCAGGATGATGACACAGTTTCTAAATGATAAAATGCCATATGAAATGCTCACTGCCTTTTTCTCTGCTTGCTTGTTTACAGAGTGATGCAGATGCGCTGTGAGTCGGACTTTCATGCCTTACAAACAAAACTCTTCTTGTCTTTCTCTGCTTGTTTTTTAGAGTGATACAGGTTGGGTATCCCTTATCTATCGGGGAGGTTTGGACACAATTTCACTTAGCCCCTTATTTTTATTGAAGTAAATTGAAGCAAGTTGTGTAGCTGGCAGGCTGTAACCTATATTTTTCATTTTTGTTATGCAGTGCAACCAGGAAATCTCGCTTCAGTGGATTTATTGATGTAATTAATCTAGCACACAGATCAGTTTTCATGATCTCACAGCAAAACCAAACCAGTTTTCTTCTGAAAAATAATGCTGACAGAAAATGTGGGTCTGTTTTACTTCTGCTCTTAAAAAGGGATAAATGCGATATCTTCCAAATAACAGCATTTGATTCATATCTGTGAAAGTCTGTAAATAGTTTTTTCTAATTTCCAGGTCTGGAAAAGCAGTAACACATGACTATATAGTTGTAGACCCGCTGTTGTTTCACACATTGTGATATTTGTTGTAGTGAATAGTCTTCAGCTTTAGAGATGAAGACCAGATGTTGATGCTGCCCAGCCAGTATCAGCATACATGATGCTGAACACTGACCAGAATCACACGTAAGAAAGTCAAGAAATGAGGGAAAGTCTGGACTTTGGAAAAGGAAAATATAAAGGAACCGAAATTGACCGAATAGAAAATTGCCATCTGAATAAATTATAACCCCAGTCCTAATACTAGTAGTGTTTTTATTGGACAGTTTTGGTCTCATGTTATCCTGCAGGTTTGAGAGTCAAAACAAATCTGACTCCAGTTCCTTAACTTTATTGAACATGATGGACTTGTCTGTCTCTTCTTCTGTGGTGTTCATACCAATTAAGAACACATGAAGAAACAGCTGAATATCAGCATCAGTCCAGACTTCATTTTGTTCTGCTAGGCTTTCCAAGCATGAGGAACCACACCCGTCTCCTTCTACCCATAATCCCTTGTGTTTTGGGGTGGTTTCCTGTGGTTCGTTGGATTACGTTCTCACTCCTAACGAACCGCACCACCAGATAAACCGATCTGAACATGCTGGCTGTGAACGCACCGGAACAAACGTTCTGAACCAAACTGCTGGGGCACATGGGTGTGTGTGTGTCACAGTGTTACTGTGTGTGTGTGTGTTATCAGATCTCTCTGTTACAATGAGCCTTTCTAGCTCTCTACAACACATGAGGAAGCAGTGGCTGTTGCAGTGCTCCCGCAGGAGAGATGGGGGAATGTTTTGATTAATCTTGACTCAAATTGAACATATAAAATCATGCAAAACATGCAAAAGGTAATTAATGTGCCGAGGGATTTCTGTATCACAATCTCTCTCTCTCTCTCTCTCTCTCTCCTCTCTGTCTCTTTTACCTTCTGTCTCTGTCTTGTTCCCTCTCTCTCTCTGTCTCTTTCCCTCCCTCTCTCTCTCGCCCCCCCCCCCTCTCTCTCTCCCCCCACCCACCCTCTCTCTCTCTCTCTCTCTCTCTGCCCCCCCCCCCCCTCTCTTTCTCTTTCCCCCCCTTTCTCTCTGCTCACAAGACATTTCAGATGACCTGGACGACTTGAACTTCTTCAACCAGAAGAAAAAGAAGAAAAAGGCCAAGACATTTGACAGCGAATTAGAAGAAGGAATGAAGGTACAGTGGGGATTCTTTCATTTTCTCTGTGTGTGTGTGTGTGTGTGTGTGTGTGTGTGTGTGTGTGTGTGTGTGTCTGTGTTTTAACTCTCTTGTGAGATCCGGTTGTCCCTCAAAATGCACAACCCTGAAAAACGATCACTTGTGAGGACCGTTTTCCAGACTTCTTTAGGAAAAGGGTAATTTTCAGGGTTAGAATTAGAGTAAGAGGAAGCTGATGAATAACAACACAATATACACTCACCGAGCACTTTATTAGCAACACCTGTGCACCTGCTTATTCATGCAATTCAATCAGACAATCGTGTGGCAGCAGTGCAATGCATGAGATCATGCAGATACAGGTCAGCAGCTTCAGTTCATGTTCACATCAAACATCAGAATGGGGAAAAAATGTGATCTCAGTGACTTTGACCGTGGCATGGCTGTTGGTGCCAGATGAGAGAGGTCAGAGGTCAGAGGTCAGAGGAGAACGGCCAGACTGGTTAGAGCTGACAGAAAGGCTTCAGTAACTCAGATAACCTCTTTACAACTGTGGAGAGCAGAGAAGCATCCCAGAATGCAACACGTCGAACCTTGAGGCGAATGTCACATTGGTGGCCGGTTGACCCTGAGCTGAAGGCTGATACCTACCCAGTATTAGTATGGTGTTCCTAATAAAGTGCTCAGTTAGTGTAATAACAACCCAAGGATGTGTGTGTCTATCCATGTGTCTTATTGTATGTGTGATGGACAGTGTGCCTGTGTTTTGACATTCTCGTGCTGATGCTGATTTTGTTGGCTCACATTTAAAGGAATGTTGGTTTGTTGTTTGTCTTGACGTGACTGTTGAGGTCTTACAGTTTCATCTCCAATCTGCTGACAACCAGCTGTGTCTCCATGATGGAGGAACATTGTAGCATTGTCTGTTAGTTAATAAAGTGTAAATCTGTAACAAGCAGCTAGAAACAGAGAGCAGCTGAGTCAGCTTGTAGATCCATTCAGTAACGTTCTCAGTAAAAGTGAATAGTGTGATAAGGTGGATTTGTTTCCAAATGTAGGTTACTGTGACACAGTAAACTGTCTTGTCTTTAGCCCTAGTCTCTACTCCAAAACATGAAGAGTTGTAGCCTGAGAAGAGTCAGCTCAGTTAACCTGAACAAACTGTTAGCTAGCTAACTAGCTAACAAACACACTGATGTTAATGTGAACATGCTAACGCTAGCTGCTACTAGCTACGTTAGCTAGTGTGCTAATCAGATGTGTTAACAACAAGACAGTGATGGTTAGCTGACCAGATACTATGGTTAGCTAGCTAACAAGCTGACATTATCTAAACACTAAATCAATCAGATGGATCAGTGAATTATCAGTTCAGTCAGAAACAGACAGAAATTAACCGTCTGTTCAATTCTGTTGAGACGGACAGAAACACAGTCAGCTGTTCAGAGCTGTGGACCTCCAACATGGCTGCCAGAGGGTGACCTGAAAGCCCTATATATGAGGAAAATGTTTCCTGCTGTGAGCTTATTGCTAGCTGTGTCGCTCGGTTTCAGCTACCAATGCAAACAAGCCGTCTTCCCAACAGGAACTGAAGATCGAGGCAGAGTTGGCGGAGGGCCCCGAGGACGACGACATGCAGCTACCAACGAAGAAGAAGAAGAAAAAACAGGTCAACTTCCTGGATGACGTGGACGATGAGAGCAAAGATGACGGTCAGTTGGATTTCTGTTTATAGTTTTGTTTCATGTCATGACAGCGCTGTGATCTGTGGCCATTTAACATTGCCCATTTTTTTACACCACTTTTTAACTTGGCAAAGTTACTTGAACACATTTGTTCTCCAGCAGAGCGGCCCAGTGGCTACAGGTAGGAGACTGTGAATGTGTGTGAATGTGAAACAGGATGATGCTGAAATACAGTATTTGTGCCCAGAAAATAGCTTTTCTGAATTCATAAATCTATCTAAAAGAAGGATTAATTAATTGGTTTACCTGTTGCTGTTCACTGAAAACGATACAAGGCTGTAAACATGGATTTAATAGATTGCAAATTACCAGGAAACCCCACACACTTGTAAACAGCAATCAAAGAGCGAGCGGTTAATTTGAAACATTTTTATTGGTTTGCGGGTTACATAACAACTCTGGAAGTGATCATGGATATGATGTTAAGGTTTTTTTTGGAAATCTAATGAAATGCCACCTGCAGCGAGGAACTTGCTCATAAACAACAACAATGGAAAAATATAGCCGCAAGCGGCCATGAAAGGGGTTCAAGCCTTTTCTGAACGGTACATTTTGGGCGTTTGCGCCGCCCCCTTTTGGTCGAATGGCACAAAATTTGGTATGCATGTTAGAAATGCCATTCCAGACGAGGCTGAGAAGTTTGGGACCGATTATGCTAATGGACTTTGATTTACCGGCTGTTACATGGTTATTACACCATAGGCCCCGCCCACTTTCACAAATGATGACAAAACTTCTGATTTTTTGGATCATAAACATTGCTAATGATACCTGTTTTGCAGCTTTTTTTTTGCATTATTCTGTTCTTTTAATAGGTATTAGTAGGTAGCAGTAAACATGCATTTTACTGCATGTGTTTGCTCATATTTTGGATTAAAGCTCTTATCCTGGTTAAGGTAAAATTCAGGATAAGCTGTATATTGTATACATATGCATATACAATAATAAACTTTTATATAGCGCTCATCTAAAGTGCTTCACAAAAAGGCATCAAAACAAGTAAGAGTAAAATGTATAAAAAAGGAGATAAAAACTGGGAAACGTGTTCAACAGAAAATGTTTTAAGACCCAAAACATGTAAAAAAAAAATGTGTAAAGGCCCAAAACGCAATAACTGCCTATAATGTAATAAAAATCTAATTTAATAAAGCCCATAACCCAATACAAATCCAATAACATAATAAAATCTTGAACCTCTAGCGTAATAGCTTTTTTTGCCCATAACGTAATAATTTATTATGTTATTACTAGTTTACTACATTACAGGCCTGATAACAATATCTTTGCTAAATAATGTAATAACATAAACCAGTAAGGTGATGACGGTCTAAACTGTCTTTTAATTGACTGTGTTCTTTTTGGTAGTCTCCCTGTGTGCCACATGCTGTGTGTTGCAGTTTGCTTCATGCTGAGCTTTGTGCTGCTTTTCATCATTTCCAGTAAACCTGGTGATACTCTGAGAGTCTTTGTTGAATGCTCTGATTCTCTGCTGCTGAGGAATACTTTGTGATTCTTGTAAAAGACTTTATGGCACTCTGAGATCCTCTGTGTTTATGTGATATGTGATAAATGGGCAATAAACTGTCGAGTGTATACATTATGAGCAAATTTAGAAACAACAGTCACACGCATAAATCCCTATAAAAACATGTTTATTTCAACAGAGATTAAGTTTGTCTTGGATTTTACCAGAAAACGCTCCAGATGATTTATGTATGTTTTTTTTTTTTTTTTTTTTCTTTTCAGGTCAGGAGGAGGAGGAGGAGGAGGAAGGGAAAAACGCTGATGACATCATCACCTTCAGCTCCCAATCAGGGCCTGCCTGGGCCGGCTCTGAGAGAGACTACACATATGATGAGGTAGGGACACACACACACACACACACACACACACACACACACAGACCAAAACTTAATTAGATGTTTTAATGCACAGAATTCTCTAATTATCAACTGTGAAAGGACCATCTGTCTTTTCAGGCTAAATCTCAAAGTAAACTGAACTGTGAGTCTTGTTCTCTTTCTGAAGTGTGTGTCAATCTGATGTGTGAATTCTTAACTGCAACGGAACTCCTTCATCTGCTGATGAAGTCCGCCAAGAACGTAAAGTTTGCTCTTGATCAAAGCCTCTCACCTCAACATCAGTGGTTCTGAAGTCCAGATCGTTCCTGTCTGTGCAAGAATCAGGTTTTTTTTTTCTTCTGGCCGGGTCTGTCCAGTCATCTGGTTGTCATGTCTCCCTGCATTTCACACTGGATTTAGGCTAAAATCGGTTGAGAACTCTCTGCAGGTCCTCCACTTTCGAAGTGCTCAGTGTTTGAGCGATAGTTTACTTGTATTAAAGTGTTCTGGTGCCTGAAATACTGCAGTAGGAGCAATAAACAAAACATTGTTTTTTTGTAAACAGCAAAGCTCCTGTATCTAGCAGCTGGGCACCGCCATGTTGAATCTCATTTTCGTAGGTATTGCGATTGTAAGACTAATTTATAATTCCATAATGTTGCCATAGTAACTGTGCGTAGGACTGCAAGAACTGTCATTGGCCGCTTGGTATTTCCTGCTACCTGTATCCGGTTGATGTGGGTCGATAGTGAAGACAACATGGAGCAGATGGAAGAGAGACGACTTGACTTTAGACTTTAGACTTTACTTTTTTGCCACATCAGCTAGACAGTTGCTTGGAATTTGCTGCAGTGCGCTTCATTAAAACATACATCCATAACACAACAAAACATCTAAACAAGCCTGCAAAAAACAACAACAAACATCCACAGAACAAGACAGACTTAAGGATAATGGATAAGTAAGAGAGCAAAAATTCTATAATTCTATACAAATCATGTCTCTTTTATTTTTTCACCTCAAAAGCAAATTTGTTGAATAACGGTGGCGTGTTCTTCCCGTGTTCCTCTCTGGTAGCTTCTGAACCGAGTGTTTAATGTGATGAGGGAGAAGAACCCAGACATGGAGGCTGGGGAGAAGAGGAAGTTTGTCATGAGGCCGCCTCAGGTGGTCCGAGTGGGAACCAAGAATATTCACAGACATCTGCAAACGGTAAGAACCGATACTGAATTGCTCTTATTACTCCAAATCCTCTGAATCCTCTAAACTACATGACCACAATATCAATATTCTGTCAATATCGAGATTATTATCAATATTATTCTCACAGGTGGGGGGATGTCTGGGTTGAGCCCAGGTTTTTTGAGGATGGGGGTGACGGCAGCAAGTTTGAGGGCGAGAGGGATGGAGCCAGTAGTCAGGGAGGAGTTTATTGTCCTGGTGATGAGTGGACATATACAGAAGTGGGAAGACGGGCCTTGACAAGACTAGAGGGGACAGGGTCCAGGCTGCAGGTGTTTCTCATTCCCATCATGAGGTCAGAAAGGTCTGTAGGGGAGACTGGGGAGAGCTGAGACAGGGACTGCCTAGTTAAGAGGGGGAAGATTGAGAGAAGGGGGGGCAGACCAAATTGTTATAGATGCTCTCTATTTTTGTTTGAAAGAATGACAGGAAGGATTTGCATGTGTTGACTGTCAAAGATTGTCCAGAGGGTTGAGGAGTTTGTGTATTGTGGAAAATAGGACTTTGGGGTTACCAGAACCAGACTGTAAAATGAAAATCAGACAATATTTTTTTCAGGAAACAGTTGCATAATGTATCTTTAATCTGTTTTCTCCACTCTCACCCTGTCACTGTCTCTCTCTCTCTCTCTCTCCGTCTCTCTCTTGTTCTTCCTCTCTCTCTCTTTTTTTTTCTTCTTCCCCTCTCTCTCTCTCCAGCTTACATCGACAGCCCAAACATCTCTTGGCTTTTCTATTGGCTGGGAACAAGGTATTACACACATGACAAATGGAGACCAGCTAGCAAATTATTAAAATTTTCAAGATTGATGTAGAAAATGGGTGCAGCGTTTCCTTTACATCCAGTTGGAAAATTGCCCTTGCAGCTACATAATGGTAAATACAATGCAATTTGATCACCTGCCCAAAATATATTACCTTTGCAATTACAGCACAATTGGCAATATATCATCATCTAAATATCTAAATAAGAGTCATTTTGATATTGGGTCCAACCTGGATCTCACAGTGTTCCCACTGGTCATGGAATTCCTGGAATGTCATGTAATTTTGAGTTTTATTCCAGGCTGGGGAATCAGGGAATATCGTAGAAATTTACAGATGGCTCGCTTTACAGCAATATGTCATAATGTATTTTACAACTTCTTTAACACATTTATTGCATTGGATTGGTAGTTTTCTGCTGTTTTTATACATGATATACATAAAAAAAAAAAAAGAAATGTTCAGTTGTTTAAAATATTCCATCAGAGCCACGGTGGGAACCCTGGACCTCAGAACCAAAGTTACCCCACCACCAACCACAAAGCTGTACAGGAAACACAGTGGATGAACCAATGACTGATTTTGTTGTTCCATTCTCCTCCTCACCTCAGTGGCTCTATAGACGGCAACAACCAGCTGGTGATTAAAGGGCAATTTCAACAAAAACAGATCGAAAACGTCCTCAGAAGATACATCAGTAAGTCCACATTTTGCATTACTTAAAGGGGCAATCAGTAAGATTTTTTACTGTCCCATAGCACAAAATAACCATAATATGGGAGAGGATAATGATTTTGTTCAGGTCCATGATTGACCGAAATTTTGAATAATTTGAATCTATGAATGTTAAGCAGTTTGTTCCATCGCTTTAAAACAAAGAAGTTTGCAAGACTATTTAAACGGGCAAAGGTTTTTACTGCCCCATAGCACAAATTGACCACAATATACAGAGGTTGATAATCAGTACCAATGACTCAACGATTACTGGCGTTCAAAACTCACTTTCCAGCCTGGACTCTGTTTGGGAACAAAAACTCCACCCAACCTACTTGCCTTTTCAGCAGTAGAGGACGGTGCTGCAAGTGAGCAGCCGGAATCTCAACACATTTCAGCTACGAAGGCCAATAAGCCTCGTTCTCAATGGCAAATAATGAAGCATTTTTATTATTACAGTATTCAGCGTGGTGATATATTGGTGATATATATCGGTCATTAATAAGCACAATGTACAGTACCATTGTTATGCTGACGACACCCAGTTATATATCCCGTTACAACCCACTACTCATAGCAGCCTAACCCAACTTACCACCTGCCTTTCTGATATCAATTGCTGGACTTCTCAAAATTTCCTCAAACTTAATGATGACAAAATGGAAATTACCTTGTTTGCCACACCCAAGTCTTTCAGGCAGATAGCCTGCAATCTTGGAGCCCTTTCACATAACATTAAGCCAACTGCAAGAAATTTGGGTGTTTTATTTGATTCTGGCCTTTGTTTTGATGACCAAGTTAAGAAGGTTGTACAATCATGTTTCTTTCAACTTAAGTTAATTTCAAAAATTAGATCCTTCTTAACCTTTGAGGATTTACACAAGGTTGTCCATGCCTTTATTTTTTCTCGTTTAGATTTCTGTAATGCCCTCTACACAGGTATTACTCAGGCTTCTCTCTTTCGCCTTCAGTTGGTTCAAAATGCTGCTGCTAGGATTATTACTGGTTCAATAAACGAGATCATATAACTCCAATTCTGGCCTCCCTGCATTGGCTTCCCATTCATTTTCGCATTGATTTTAAAATTTTACAGTTGACCTTCAAGGCTTTACATGACCAGGCCCCTAATTATATCAAAGATCTACTAACCCCTTATGTGCCTGGGTGCCCTCTTAGATCGGCTGATAGTGGCTTTCTGGTCGTTCCCAGAGCCTGGCTGGTGACTAAGGGCTATCAGGCTTTTGCAGTCCGGGCCCCCAAACTCTGGAACGAGTTACCTGCTGAGATTAGGTTTGCTAAATCTGTCACTGCTTTTAAATCTCTTCTTAAAACATTCTTTTTTAGAAAAGTTTTTATCTCTGTGTGAATTTTATTATTTTTTTGTTATTATTTCATTTTACTCACCTATATTGTATTATTATTGTTTTATCGTATTTGTATTTTATCCTTTTGTGAAGCACTTTGTAACATTGTTAAGAAAAGTTTATTATTATTATTATATTGGCTCTTCACTAGACATTTCTGTTGGATCTCTGCTCTAATTAGCAAGCTTACTTCAACATTGGGAAAATGTGACTTTATTTGTCTTGATTACAAGCCATGATAATTCAAGGGAATGGGAGGTGGTGGCAGGGTCAGAGACTTGTTTACGAGGAGAGAAGTTCTGTCAGTGTTAGAATTCCTACTGATCACCAATAGATTCAGGTAGAGTTTATAGATTACTTTGTGCCCCTTTAACAAGAGTGGCTTGCAGTTTGTGTAGCTGATATCTCAGATGACGCCTCTGACACTATATTAATATCTCAGGTAATATCTCAGATTATATAGAAGTATCTTAGATGCAAAATGAAGCCACATGGTCAACACAAAACATTTTTTTTTTTTTTTTTACGTTTAATTATCCAGGGAAGGTAGACTGAGCACCACATTCATACAGCTGCAAACCTTCACACCCGGGAGAGGGATGGGAAAATATATCAGAATTCAATATATGTATATCAATAAAAAAATTGACAATACGTATAGTGGGTCAGAAAAATGAATGGTGATATTAGCTCCATGTTATTCTGCTGTAGTAATCACAGTTGAGACGCTTGACCATCACAGTTTCACAAGCTCTCCATCCAAATTATATTATTGTCACTTTGTTATGCATTTTTATGCCTCCGTGCCTGTGACCTGTGACAGCCGAGGCATTATGTTTTCGTGTTGTCCGTCCGTCCGTCCCATTCTCGTGAACGCAGCATCTCAGGAACGCCTTTTATATCCACTTGGACTCAAGGATGAACTGATTAGATTTTGGTGGTCAAAGGTCAAAGGTCAAGGTCACTCTGACCTCACAAAAGACATTTTTGGCCATAACTCAAGAATTCATACGCTAATTATGATAAAATTTCACACAAATGTCTAATAGGATAAAATAATGAAGTGATGACATTTTATATCCAGAAGTTCAAAGGTCACCTTCACTGTGACATCATAATGTTTTGCTTACCACTGTAGCTGAGAAAATGATCTTGGGTCATTCTACAAAAACGGTGGAAGTGCTGTCACTTACTTTTGCAGACACCAAAATCCTTTAAGTTGATCTAATAATCACATTAATTATATATGTTCAATAAATAAAGACTGTCCTTGCAATGATAAAGCAAAGTTTATTGGCGGAGGCATACAACCGCGAGGCGGTTATTTCTAGTTAAATTGTTTACATTCTAGCTAGACCGTACCATCGCTTGAAAGATTTGTGGCTCAGAAATAAACATCAGACTTTGTCATTGAACTTTTATTACATTGTATTGTGGTTATATTGAATATACAAATGATACTGTAAGATAAGCATATCGTCCCATCCCTATTCCCAGTGCAACCACAGTCTTGAGCAACAATAAACAAGAGAACCAAACTAAACAAACCAGTCACCACTGTACACTGACTTCAGACCGGCCCTGGTTTGCTTTCAGTCAACAGATGGCAAGTCTCCCTTCCTGATCCTCATTGTTGTCTCCAAAGCAAACTCCACAGAACAATGTGTGACAGATTCATGCAGCCTAGGATCTACCAGAACATCTCTCTGAGCAAACCACACTGCTGAATAACATGACCGAGTTTCCCTTGGCTGTACAAGAGGTTTAGCTGGTGACACTGGGAGTGAGGACTGGGTTTAGACAGGCTGACGGTTCTCTACCACCAAACAGTAATTATTCTGGGGGAAAATAGAAAATATAAGGCTCCTCTGAAACCTTGAACAAGGAAAAAAACCTGGATGGCACTTAAAGGCCTTGTGTGAGGAAACAAGATGTGAAAAGCGGAGATGTGAAGCAGAGGATTGGATCCACTGCTGCCCTCATGGCGTGCCTGGATCTGACTTTTACCTGCACATTCATTATTCCTCTGAGCCACATTCAGCTCACAGCTTCAGAGGCTTGTGTGAGCAGATCTTGCACCCAAATTGCTTGCATTTCATCGAGGTGACAGCAGCCTTAGTCCTTTTACATCTGGTCCGGCGCCAACGAGTGAACACAGATGAGTTTACCAGGGATTTTGAATTCGATTTGGAAAATCTACTTGTTTAAGAGCCATTTTCAAATCTCAACGCCCAGTAGCCCAGGCGTACCCGGACTTTTTAATGTTAAAACTGAAGAATGTGAAATTATTAGGGGGAGGTCGTCGGTTTGAATACCTGGATTGTCTGGGAAAATCTCTTTTAAAAAAACGCTTACATTTGCTCAAATTCATGCGCTTTTAAGTATATCGAACAAAGTGCTTGACAAGTACATTCAGAACCATAAAACAAGATTCAAAATAAAAAAACTAAAAAAATGATAACGAAGTGCAGATTTGTGTCAATATGATCTAATGCCAGTCACAGAACTGATTAAAATCATCAGCCTCCCGACTCTCCTTTCCCTTTTCTCTGTCTGTCTCTCCTCCCTCTCTCTCTCTTTCTCCTCTTGGTATTTGTACATTAAATGACTTGAAGCGCTCCATGTGCAACACAACCCTGCATGCCTCATTAAATGGGTGCGTCCATTACATCTGTGGAACCTCATGTATTTCCTCCCCGTGTTGAGATATTGTTAAATCTGGCAGTTTTACATACTGCCTGCTGACTTTCTCCCACACCCATTTCATCTGATCCCATGGCGCTGCAGAAAACTCTGGGACTCCTCTGTCTTGTGGAAGGACAGAAAATCCACGTCTCCCTCCTCACATGATCTATATGAGTGATGAATGAATGAATGAATGAATGAATGAAGCTCCACCCTAACCCTCCCCTCTCTTTCCAGAGGAGTACGTGACGTGTCACACCCAAGGAGGTTCTATATTAACTGGAGGATGAACGGAAAAATGGCCGCCCATTCATTTGAACATAAGCTGCTCACCCAGCGCATACGCCAAAAAAGTTATTTTCTTCCTGGTTTACTTCCGTGATGTGCGGCCCATGGAACTTGCGCAGTAGTGTCTGCTTACGTGTTCCCGCCAGGAGTAGCGGGCCCACGAGCGAGCCCAGTCGCGCTCTCGTCATCAAGTAAGCTGGGAGCGAGAAGCTGCAGCTGGGAGTGTGGGAACGGACAGTTTGGTGGGGGAGGGGCGGCTGAGAGAGCAGAGCAGAGAGAGAAGGAATCTCCTAAAGTTCATATTCGTCTGCCCCTCAATACTTAATGTTCATTCAGCGTCAACATGTAGATCTAGTTTAGTTTTTTATTTGTAAATAACCTATTCAAGTTTTGTAAGAGGATTTAGAAAGTTCAGTTCCTTGCTATTTTATTCGAGTTACTTAGCAGAACTAGGTAATGAAAAACATGATTTGGCCCTGTATCCTTGTTCAAGCATTTACAGCACTGTGCCATGGTAGTTTGACAAGATGTCATCATACAGTTAGTTCATCTGTCAAAACTAAATGTGGACCTGGTTCACTTCCCTACACAGCAGCCACAAACGCTTCTGTTTAGAAACACAGTGGAACTCTGACTGGCAGCTAGACTCACAGTCACTACCATGCAGGTTCACCACACAGCACCATACAATACTGCCATGAAACTGAATTAGAAAGCGCGTACAGGGCAAGTTATTTAAAATCGTTTATTTAAAAAAAAGAACATAACGTTAATTCACAACGAAATACAAAAGTGATGAATAGCATGTAATATCAGACTAGTTGGGTTTGCCAGACAGACTGTGGAATACATGCTAAGTAGGCTAAAAACAAGGCTAATAGTTAGCTTGCTGTCTACATCTCCATGCCATGAACAAGCACAGAAAACACACCTAATCCCAAACCTCCCTTTTCGTGATCTGTTCTTATCTCTACATATTAAATACCGGTGGGCTACTCATGTAAAATACTTAATATCTTAATAAAAGCGAAGCCGGACTGTAGGAACACAGCTGACAGACGGAGCAGCAGAGGAAGCAGGACGCTCGTCCCCGACGCAGAGCTCAGAGGCGCGTGATTGGCTCGTACCCTGGGGTGACGTCACACACAAAAAACAGCCTTTGAGTGATTTTTAAAAAAAATCGGCCTTCATGATTAAAAAATACATAATTGAAAGAGTGTTTTAAGGTCTTGTGTGGCATTGTAGGTATCTTCTTAACAGTTTTAGAGGACTGTCTTTTACAATGGCCGTCTATGGGAAAAACGCTTTTTGGGCCGCAGGTGAATTTTAGGCTGCAGTACCACCGTTGGCCACCATGTCAAATTGGCAGCAAGGCTGAGACCTGACGCCTGGGGGCTGGTCACACCTGCCGGTCACCTGACACCATCCTGCAGAAAGACACTCGCCTCTACTTCCTGCAGTGTGAAAGCTGCCACTCTCGCAGCATCAAGACCGGCTTCCAGGCCGTCACGGGCAAGAGGACCCAACTCTGAGCCAAAGCCAACTAGAGACGCTGGGCGCCGCCGTCACTCGCCCCCTTCAGGCTGGGAGGCTGCAGCGCAGGCCAGGGGGCAACGCACTTCCACTTCAATGAACACAAAATGTAAATGCAAACCAAAACCGGTTTCATTTTCAGTTTGTCTTGGGTATGACAGCATATCATCATGCTCAAACCTTTTCAGTACTTAAGTTCCACTTCCTTAGTTGACTGAATTGAGAATGAATTGAACTCTGCTCTCAAAACACACTGTGCCTTAACGGATCAAGTGCATAAAAATGGCGGCCTGCTGAACTGATATGATCCACTCCTCACAGCGCTGAGCACCAGCAGTTTTCTCTCAGCTAGAGCTATAGGTAGTAAGAGTGATTTAATACTGGTTCCTACAGTTTACTGTCAGTAGTCCGTCATAAGATGATATTCCAGCTGTGAAGTGCCATAATTTCGTAATTTTGTGCCAATGCTCGACTTTGAATAAGTTGACAAACATGCTAAACAACAAAATACGTAGGGTCAAAGTACTGTCATGTTCTTGGTCAGCTGCAGAAAATGTTTCCTCTAAGCCCGAGTCTGCAGGTTTTCATTCCAACCAAATGCTACAGCAACACTGTTAAGGTCCTGCTCTCTGGTTGAAGGTTTGTCAGTCAGTGAAATCAGCTGCTGTGGTGTTTTGGTTGGAAAACCTGCCGACTCTTCCATGGCACAGGACTGGACACCTTCGTCTTAAAGGGAACACTGGCTGCAAATAGCATGCAGGACGCATTAACAGCCATTTAACCGCTTATTGTGTCAAGCAAAACCTGAACTACTCAGATGGCTCGATGTTGATGTCTGGTTCAGTCTAGAAATGTAAGCACAAACCTAAATCCCCCCAAAGTCTGTCCAAACCCAAACTGAGCCAGAGAGGTATGGCCTTATCCAAGTCCTAACTCAACTAAACTTGGAATTACTACAAACTTTCTAATGTTTAAATGAAGTGAACAGTATTTTAACCCTCTAGACCCCAGTAGAATTCTAGAATGTTGCTGCAGGTCACTGAGAACCCTCAAATAAATGAGCATTTTCTTACTCAATCCAAACAAACAGCTCTATCTCAAAAACAAAAAGAAATTGACATTCACAAGTTTTCATTTTAAAAAACACAAGTTTCTCTTTAATTTGGTATCAAATATGTGGAATGTGTAGCTTTTTAGACTGAGTTTAATTCAACACATTTAAAAGAAATACCCGATAAAACAACATATAGCACTAAAACTGTTGAGAATTTGTAAATAGCTATTTCATTTAAACCAAGTGGGCTTTACAACTCACTTGAGTAGGGAATAATAATAATTATTATATAATATATAATATAATAATTATATAATTACATCTACAAGTTGCAGAAATAAACTAAGTACATCCCCTAGAGTTGTCTGAGGACCAGGCTCAGTGGTGCAGGGCTGAATATTGGGATTTGGGTGATCTGAACTCCAAGGATATGTTGGCCTAGCAGCTCCCTGGTGCCCTCTCCTTATGCCTCTGCCCTGCCCCCTTCCTCTTCCCCACCCTTGTCCTCTTCCTCTTCCCCTCCCTCTTCTGAACCTTCTCCTCCCTTCCCAAGTCTCCCTCATTGAGCTCTGCTGAATCCTCTGTATCTCTCCCTTCTCCTTGTTCATTTCCTTCATCCTCAACTGACACCTGACTTCCTTCTTCACTTCCCTCACTGCTGGAATTTTCAAATTCCTAGAGACAGAAAAATCAAGTCATTATCACTCAAAACCTGCACTCTTTTGTAACTCCACCTCCCCTCAAGATGTCACTTATTTATATGAGGAGGCACTGATCAGTTTCTACAATATGACACATGACAATATAACTTCACAATTTATCCCATCTCCCTCACACACAGAGCATTTTTTTTTTCTTTGGATGATACTTTATTATCATAACTGCAATAGTCACCATAAACAGTAAAAGTAGTTACAAAATGTAAAATCATCAAATAATAGCCTATAATAACATCTTATTTGTTTTTACTTAGGTGTACATAATATGAAGTAAATAAATGTAATGATGCCAAACAATCAAAATATTCAATGAGAGATGCATGTCAAGGCTAGGCTAGTGAACCCAAGTGCAGAACACAGATACAGGAGGCGCTAAGTAAAGTCAAAGATAATTTATTTTAGGGCTCGGAGCTGAGTCAGGCAGGTCAAGGGCGGAGGCAGGCCAGGCAGAGCGGGCTCCAGAGAGCGGAGAGAGGAGAGAGGAGCCGAGACGATGAGGAAGTCAGACGAGGCGAGCGGACTGGAGACAGGCGCAGGAGTCAGGCTGGCAGGCGGAATGGCAGCAGAGTTTACGAACTGGTGATGAGTGGATGGCAAACCAGGGAATATATACTGTGGCTGATGAGATGATGAAGAGCAGCTGGTAGCCTGACTCCCGCACACCTGTCTCCACTCCTGCAATAAAGCACACAGAAACACAAGGGGGGGAGAGAGAGGCTGCAGGCTAGGTGGAGTTAGAAGTGGAGGGCGTGACAATGCAATTTATTCTAAAAGAAGATAAAGTAACTCCAGGTCAATTTTACAATGTGATCCACAACATTTCTCTCCATCTGCTTCCCAGTGTCAACAAATCATAGCCTATAATCACGCCCTATTTTTACTTAGGTGTACATCTTGTGAAATGAATATATATTTATGCCAAACAATCAAAACATTCATTGAGAAATTGAAAGTAACTTCAGGTCAATTTTACAACGATTGTGTGGTCCACAACATTTCTCTCTGTCTGCTTCCTTAGTGTCAACATTCAGAGTATGAAAACAAAACAGATCCTTCACTGGATAACACTGTAGGCTTTCAAAATACAAGAGAAGATACGACTATAGTCGTCACACTTATATGGCAAAAAATCGCTGAACTTATATGGAGAAAAGACGCCGCAAACCGGTCCGTCCTCCCTACCGACTCTTCGGCGCACTGCCTCCCGGAAAACAGCACCCGTCTCTGGCAGTGAGAGCCAGGTAGGTCCCGCTGTTTAGTGATGGTGATTGTGTCTTGTTTTATCGAACAATAACAAGTGATTTCGATCAAAAAACTTGAACTCACAATGTCTTCGTCGCTTTCCACTATGCATGATGGGTCAGGATCTCTCTCACAACACAATCTTACGGCTTCCATAAGATTATAAAGGAGCTTAGTCGGCGGAGCCAAGTGGAAAACAATTAAACCCTTGAAAAAAATCACAGATCTCAACCCATAGCCATTTTCCGGTTCTGGTTCATCGATGACAACTTATAGTACATATAATACAAAGCTTATAACTTTATTTTCCGTTTTTGATACACTGGAAATAATATTAAAATGACGGGCGCTGTTGGGCGCTATAGTGAAATATAGAACGGGCGCTCTCTGGCGCTATGGGGTCTAGAGGGTTAACAGCATTTTCCAGCAGTGTTTTTGAACCTGAGTCCAACCCAAACTCCCCCACACCCATTTCACTCGTACCGACTGCCCTCCCTCTGGAGAAGATTGTTTCTCCTGACACTGACTGATCTCTCCCTGTGCCTACCTGCTGTTTCTGTCGTACAGACATGAATGAATAAATCTGTGTTGGTACAACTGATTGTCTGACTGCTGCTTTCAGGTTCAAGGGTCGTTCAACGTTGTCATAGCAACAGCACTCTGCCCTCCGTAGAGCGAGACCATCATCAGCTTGGTGGGCATGTTGGACTGTTTCACAATCAACAACATCAACGTTCTGTCATGTTTTACCCAGTTAGTGCAGTTTTTTTTGTTTGATGAACACTTGCTGTGATCAGGATGCTGACATCACCACTGTCCCTTCTGTCCCTGCTGTCTGTGGATTTTTGGAACATATCGAAGGTAAGGAGTCGCTATTTTGTGTGTGAAGTAACTCCACTTCCCCGGCGCATAAATGGACCGGTCCGTTAAAAATCAAGCTGTTTGGAGGATTATATACAAGCCGAATTTACCAGAACACCCTACCAATTAGTAATAAAGTCTCAAATTATATTTTCCGTTGTGTGTTTTTTGCCGATAAGCAAGACAAAAACAAATTGCCAGATTTTTGAAGGGAACTTGGTGTGGTGGGATGCCTTCAGCCTTGGCCCGCTGCTGTGTTTCTGAATGCAGAAATCTCTGCAGGCTGTTCACTTTGTTTCACTCTCTACCATTCAGGAACCTGCTGATATTTACTAGTCACATTATGCTTCAGTAAAGCAGAGATATTACACATTTAACCTTTAATATTTTAGAAGAACTGAGAACACAACCTCTTCCACTACCTGCCCATCACCCCCCTTGTTAACTAATCTGTGTAGCGGTGCCTCTGTCTATTTGTTGTCCGTCTCTCTATTTATCCATGTGTCTCTGTATTTGGGTATCCATCTAATCTATGAAAATAAAACCTTGAAATTGATCCCACGCTTGAAAACGAAGAAAGTGCCTAAAACCGCACATCAAATCAGGCATTTAGAAGGATGGAACCAGCGTCAAGTTTCATTCGGAAATCCTTCAGAATCGCTTTAATCGGCGAGTGCCAAGGTAAATGTACAGGAATTTGTCTTGGTGGCAAACGTTCAAAGACAGGAAAACATTTACACAGAAACACAGTACTTACTGACACACGGAAACTAGAGTACGACTCACACATGCAAGTCCTGAACCTCCCTATCAGACGCCTGGAGGAGGAATTTCTATGATGACTTTGCACATTTGGAAAGTTTCTTGTGCATGCTGTGTAAACCAGATACTGATATCCGTGAAACCACCGTCTCCTGGGAAAGGGTTTTCTGAAACAACCAGGAAAGATCCGTATCAGCCTATAGATGCCCTGTGGAAGAGGCTTGTTAGCTGTTCTTAATCCAGAAAAGTTTGACTGAACACGAATGGCTGCTTTTCAGGACCGCCGTGCCTCGCCTTCATACAGCTCCACTCATTCCCACCACAGTACAGCCAGTCTTTTACTGCAATCCACTGGGAGCTGACCAGTACAACCACAGTCCATTAGAACAACTGCAGATTCAGTGCATTGCTCAGGGGCACCTCAGCAGTGTTTGTTAAGGGAAGGAAATGCGTTTAATCTTTTTTTTTTTTTTTGCCCCGCATTTTCCCAGCTGGTCTGGGATTCAAACCAGCGCTGCTATTTAGTAATCACGAAGTAAGAAATCCATAGTGCAAGTAAGAACTGCAAGTAAATCCATACATGTAAGTAATCAATACTCTTTCCAATGCTTCCCACTTTTCAAAGTCTATGTAAAGCTGCAGGAGGCTTCTTCATACGCCGGCGGTTCCGGTGCGTCTACTCAGGAAAACATGGAGTCCCACAGCAAACTCATGTTTGTACGACAAGTCTCTGAATTTGGCAAGTATCTAAAAGGATCCCTAACAGGCTCGTATATACAGAGGTTTCTCAAGTACAAATTATTGCAAAGGGAATTCAGTTTACTTTTCACCATGTTTTCATACTGCTGTGATGTCAGCTGAGTTTCTGTCTGAGAACTTGGGCAAGACGGATCTTGCCCAAATCGACTGGGAACTCCGACTTGAACGACCACTCTGTTGCATTATAGGCCCTTTTCACATCGTCACAACAGGTGTTTTTCACATTGTCATGGCAACAGCTTCCATATTGAGAAACTGGTGCATCAGAACTTCCTGTGGCAACTTTATTTTTTGCATCTTATTGATATACCAACAAACAAAGACAACAAAACTGTAATGGTTACTCTAGCACTAGATACATAATGTAATAACATTATGCAAATGAGGTGATGACTGCCAAGAGATGACAGCAGACGAGGAGAAACTGGAACTAAAACTCTCTTCATAACCAAAGAGATAACTTTAGGTGAAGGACTTGTTGCCTTTCTCTAGTTTAGATCCAGGAGTCGATTAAAACAGTCTTTGTACGTATGTTGTGCAGGTTGTAGAGCGATTTAGTGAAGGACAGAGCAGGCAACAGGAAGTTGTAATGCACATGTTTCTCAATGCGGAGACCGTTACCATGACGATGTGAAAAACACCTATTCCGCGTCGGAAGTCGTTTTTCTCAGAGTTCAATGGAATGCAGCATCACCTGCACAGCAGCTCATGTTCCGGTCTGTGATGCTTTATACCAAAAATACCAGAGAGAAGAGAGAGGAGAAGATCTAACGCTGCAGAGTCCGGCTTTCTCTGGATGGACGGATCGCTGCTCACTGCTGTTGATTGGATTTCACCCTGAAGTTTCAATTGGTCACTTCCTGTGTGACAAGATTTCCCATACTGACAGCAGAATTTAATTTGGACCAATAGGACGAATTTACAGCCGGAAGTGACACTCTGTGATTTGAGATAAGACAGCTGGATTTTTATGTAAAATTCTTGCCTAGTGCAGCTTTAATGTGTTGAAGTTAACTGTATAACCCCATAATCATTTAGACTCTGTTTTTATTGCTTTTTTTTTTTATTGTTTTATTGTTTATATCCCTTTTTTTTCTCCCCTGCTGCATTTTTATTTTTACTTATGCTTCTGCAACAGCCCCGTCTCCAGAGGGATCGTTTCAGTTTAATCGTCTCCATGCAGCGCTCACAGCATCGCGGACTTGAAGACTTCAAAGCCGCTCCAGTCCAGTTCTTATCTTCCAGTCTTTGGAGCAGAAAGGAGCGCATTGGAAAGAAAATCCCTGCAGCTCCTCGTGTCCCAGCAGTGGAAACCAGACACTCGTATTGACGCAACTGTCGTCTTGGTGTCTCCACTTCCTTTAACTTCACATTTAACCTGAGCGGCTCCTGGGGAGTCTTTACCATCCAACTCCTGTGCCGTAAATCTGCGCTTTTGGACAACGCAAATGACACCTTAACTTTCCTACATTTCACAACATCCGCAGGCCAGTGTTTTTGTGGTGTGTGTGTGTGTATGTGTGTGTTGTCAAGGGAATGTCCTGCCTTCAGAGTGTGTGGTAAAGAGTAGAGAGCTGACAGCCGGATCTTCACATGCACACACCCGAGTTTGACCGATATGCGTTTTTGAAAGCTGAGGCTGATATTTTTGGAGCTGCTCATTCCTCCAGAGTTTTCTTCTTGTCAGGGTGGAAAAGCCTCTGAAACAGCATTTACACCATCATGGGACACTAAAACTCTCCACTGAAACAGACTTCTTTCATGGTTAGCAGTTCTTTAAGTACAGCAGTCCATAGAGGACATACATAATCATTTTTCTTCTCTCTTGTTATGTGGAGATAACTCTTAATTATCTCATTATCACAACAAAACAAAAGCTGTTACCTTGTCGTAACGACTTAGTTATCTCGTTATGACAAAACAACTTATTTTTTCTCATTATCACGAAATATCAAAAGTTATTTTTTTTTTTGGCTTCCTACAACAGTCTAGAATGAATTCAGACCTAAAATATCATCGTCATTTCACAAGACAAATTGTGATTATGAGAAAAGGTGAGTCGTTATGACAAGAAAACAACTTTTGTTTTGTCATGAAAACAGCAATTACGTCATTATCTCGACATAACAAAAGAGAAAGGAAAATGTTTGTGAATGTCCTCTACGGGCTGCCGTACTTTAAGGCAGGGAGACCCACCACACCTGTACACACCTGAAAAGCCTCAGCAACATTTAGACCATCATGGGACACTAAAACTCTCCGCTGAAATTCAGACTGATGAAACACCCTCAATTGCAGGGAAACTTTTCATTTTCCAAAAACATTTACTGAACAATTTCATACGTATATAAAATGTGCAAAGAGAACAGAATCAGCTGTGATCAGGGAGGAACCTGGACGACACTGACCGGCCGATATCTGATATTTAATAAGAGGCCATTATCAGCCCAATATATCGGTCTAACCCTAATACACACACACACACACTGTGTTTTGTAACTGTGCAAATAAATTTAACTAAGAGGCCATTATCAGCCCAATATATCGGTCCTCCAGACTGAGCAGAATCCTCCAGACTGAGCTTTACTAGCCCCCCGACGCCTCGCATGTTAGTGTTTTATTATCCTAATTTATTGCTGTTTTTTAAATCTCTCTGTGTTTTGTAACTGTGCAAATAAATTTAACTAAGAGGCCATCAGCCCAATATATCGGTCTAACCCTAATACACACACTCACAGCCAGTTTTCTGTTCTGTTGCTTGTTACCTCTGTTTCTGTGCTCTCAGCTACACACACACACACACCTCATCTGTAACACACACACACACACACACACACACACACACACTCCTTCACATGCAGACTTTCTCCCACTCCTGCTGAACATCACAGCTAACTCCCAACAGCTGTGTGTGTGTGTGTGTGTGTGTGTGTGTGCGCGCGCGCTCAGACAATATGAGGTTAGGTGTGTATAAAGCAGAGGTAATGGTGTGTGTGTGTGTGTGTGTCTGTGTAACAGAGGGGATTAGGGGTGTGTGTGAGTTATGGTGCTCTGCTTTCTATCAGAACCTGAATCCTCCATCAGAACCAGCAGCTTCAGCTCATACTAAACCTGCATTCTTCTACTCTAACATTCTGTTTCTATTGTTTTGTTGGATTTAACCTTTATTACAAGTAATATTTCACAACCTTTTCATCTGAATAACTGTCTGAAATCTTCTCCACTGTCCTCCTGTCCACTGTTCTAAGCTGTCCTCTGCCACACAGGAAGAGACAGAGAGAAGAGAAACTCAAACTGCAGCGACAGAAAATCCAAGCTCCGCCCACACTGTTTGATTGACAGGTGATCTGTGGGAAGTGCAGAGCAGAAACACCACAGACATAAGCTGAGGGACAAACACGGAGACTGAATGAAACAAGCATCTGGAGGATTACCACTCTTGAAATCTGTAAACATCTACAAACCTGTCAATAAATCATTGTGTGAACTCCTTATTGGCAGCATCAAAACACTATTTTCCAATCTTATTTTACGTCATGATTTATATCCTGTAATAACTCTTTATTCATTCATTCATTCATTGTATGTACCTTTTCCTCTTTGTCCTCTAACCTCCTTCTCTTCTCTATTCTTTGCTGCTGCAATGATCCAGTTTCCCCTTGGGGATCAATGCAATTTACGCTCTATTATCTTGACATTAGATTAAGAAAAGAAAAATCAAATTTTTAAAAGAGCCTTGGCCAAGAAATCCAGCATCATGGCAATAAAAGAATAAAAGTTGCAGATAACCAACATGGAGCTGCGCACACGGGCAACAATAAAAATCACATAAATGGTAAGTGGGAAACTGTAAAGTTTTGGGTGAAAATTAACTGAGTGCTGAACAGGCTTCAGTAAAAAACCAGCAGGAGCCTAAAAAGAAACTGATCTTTGCCGAACAAAACATCGACAGCTTCCTACTTAGTCTGCCACAGGATCCTCCAGACTGAGCTTTACTAGCCCCCTGACGCCTCGCATGTTAGTGTTTTATTATCCTAATTTATTGCTGTTTTTTAAATCTCTCTGTGTTTTGTAACTGTGCAAATAAATTTTACTTAAGTAAACATTTTGAACTCTCCAGGAGAGATCCAGATCAGCTTTAAATCGCAGCTTTATTGAGGGGCAGAAAGCAAAAACAACTCCTGTGACCTTAGACAGCGATTCAACCAGGATGCTGATATATTACGATAAACCCATGAGGCACAGCATCACTTCAGATGCTGGTTTTCCCTGTGGGGATTGATAAAACATCAGTGAAAGAGTAATGAAGTGATAAGTGATAAGATATTGGGCCTCAAAGGGATGCGTACAGCAGGGCTGGGGGGGTGGGGGGTGGGGGTGGTGCTGTGGATGCCTGGAAGGTTCACTGGGTTTAGTCCTGGACTGGACGAAGGAATCTGGATTGGAAAAGTGAAGGAAAGTCTCTCTCCTCCCTCAACAACCACCAGGTGAGCGAAGCTGCTTCAGTGGATCCGGCCCACAGTGCAGACTGGCTGCACTGGATGCATGAAGAGAATTACAGCTGAGCAACTCATCAAAAAATAAAAATAAATTTCCAAATCTCAGAGGCTGCAGTTAATTTCTTCAGAGTTAACTTCTTCACAAATCCAGTTGGTCCAAACTGGATTTGTGAACAAGGAGTTTTAGAGCTGCAGGTAATCTTTGGTCCATGAATCAAAACCTTTCATCAGACTCAGTAAATCCTGCACACTTTTTATTTATTTTTTTAACAAAATCACTTTTCTTTAAACAACAATTTTAAAGTTTTAAAAAATGTATGACAAGAAAAAAACTTGTGATGATATGAATCTGAGTTTAAATCGCAATTGCAATATTCTGTCAAAAATTCTCAATTACTTTGTCAATATCTTTCAACCCCAAGGAGAAGACTTGGGACTTGACTCTGACTTGTGCTTTGATGACTTGAAAAGTCTTGACTTGAGCATCCCCCTCTCTGTCAGATCTGCCCCCTCCATTGGTTCCTTCAAGTCCAGGCTCAAAACACACTTTTATTCTTTAGCGTTTGGATCCTCCTGATGTAGTTTGATTTGTGCCTGATTTGTCGATCTGTACCCATGCGCTGTGTGTGTTGATGCTTATGTTGGTGTTTTTGTTTTTAGTCTTTTTATTGTGATTTTACTGCCTGCTCTGGTTTGTACAGCACTTTGGTCAACGTGAGTTGTTTTTAAATGTGCTTTAGAAATAAATCTGACTTGACTTGACTTGAGATCTTGTGTTTGTGTAAATGACTCAGATTGAAAGTGATGCGATTTGTTCCAGCAGACGACTGAATTTAAATTCTGTTTTCTGAATTTGTATGGAATGATTGAATTTATTGAAGTTGAAACTGATTATAGAAATCAAACTCATGATGCTCTTACCAAGTTTTTATCCTATTAAAACCATATTGCATTGAAAAGTCCTAGATATTTAGTTTTCTTTAAGGTATTAAATTGATACTGGACTCTTGATTTGTTCTGACTTGACTTGCTGTTCTACATTTAGACTTGAGACTTGACATTAATGACATGGACTTGACTTGGACTTGACTTGGTAATCTACATTTAGACTTGAGACTTGGGACTCAAGCAGAGTTCACTTGGTCTCACCTCTGACCAGATGAATGTGTGGAAGTGTGTGAAAGTGAAGCAGAGTGTTTCTAGAACAGCACACATGCCCAGTTGACTTTCCCAGTATAAATTAGAGTTTAGTTTATTGGGCAATTTTCAGCACATTAAAAAGTTCCATCTGAAAATGATCTGGGATAACAGATAAATCAAACACATTTTAATCGTGGAAACGTAGACAAAGCAACAGACAGTCATTACATAATGATTCCCTAAAATGGACCAGGGGCGGATTTAATCATTTTGGGGCCAAAGGCAAACACAGGCATGGGGCCCTCCACATCCCTTGTTCTCTCCCTTTTTCAATCCTTATTTATCTAAGAAAGACCTACTTGTAACTTCTTCTCTTCACCAGTCTTCACACAGCAATGATGTCCAGATATCTGGAATTGCATCTGTAAAAAAACACAACAAAACATATTCAGTTTAACAAATGCACCCACTGTAAAATCTTATTTTCATAAGCAATATGATCTCTGTACTTCATTGTCCATTCACATGGAAGATCTGTCATTGGTTGTCATCATAACTGCCGACTTTCTTAATTGCAGACCTTTGCCTAATGGTAAAGTCCGCCTCTGAAATGGACAAACTTAAACTCAACCTGTTTTCCTCATATATGAAAATGGATTATCAATGAAAAAATCAGGCTGAAAAAAATAAAGAAAAGCTGTTTAGACACAGTGGTATACAATAGTTTTGTCTCTGTCTGTGTTGTTCGTTCCTGAAGTGCGGCCTGTTGGCAGTGTTGGTCAGCTCCTCCAATCAGAAGTGATGTGACTCTAGCCTGTAGTCAGCTCAGCCAATCAGAAGTAAGGGAACAAGATGGCGGTGCAGCAGTGAATTATGGGCTACTGTCCAATTTTGAACCATTTTATTTTTAACTGAAATGGAAAATTCCAAATGCCATCAATCCAATTCAGTTCAAATGAGCTTTATTGGCAATAAATACTTCAAATACTTAAAAATACTTAAAAAAAAAAAAAAGATTTACTTTATTACTTTATTGTGTTCTATAGGCCAATGTTTCTTGTACTATATTGTGTTTTTTTTTTTTTTTTGTAAGGCGGGCATTGAGTGGGAGCCTATAGTTCAGACAGGCAGACAAGGTAATTGGAGGCTGATGGGAGCAGCAGTCAGTCTCTGGGTGCATCCCAAGTCTCTTAAATTGCATCCACGTTTCCCTCACTTGCGTCTTTTCCTTGCGTCTTTGTCCCTCCCACAGAGGATACATGGAGAGACGCAAGGAAACCATGCAAGGAGAGAGGAAACAAGGAAATATGTTTTTAGAGAAATGAGACGTCCTTTCCTCTGAAGCGTCATGTGAAGCGACGTCCGTTTTGGCAGACAAAACGGGTTGTGGATTAAATAAACGTAATTTAGGTTCCCCATGTTCTTGCATTAACGTTATATATCAAAAAGCATAAAATAACAGGCATTTACACTCGTACTGTTTCTCTGCCATCTCGTTCAAATTTGCCAGATGTAGGGGCGGAGTAATTGACGTCATGGCGTTCAGCTGAAAGTCTTCCGGGAAGGCTGCTCTCGTGTCTCCTCGCTCAGCTCCTCAGAGATCCTCCTCGCTCCTCGCTCCTCGCTCCTCGGAGCAGAAATAAGAGCTTTGGGACAACCTTCAAAATGACGGACCAGAACGACTTCCGGTTCAAGCGAGGAGCGAGGAGCGAGGAAATATCAAATAAGAGACTTGGGATGCACCCTCTGTCTCATTATCTCCACCTGTGTCTGCAGCCTCCTGCATGTTCTGTTGTCCTCTGCAGTCTGAAGGTGCGTCGGTGTGTTTTCTCCCATGCCAAGAAATAATAAAGGCTTTTTAACTTCATACAGAGGAGAGCGCCTTGGATTTCTTTTCTTCTTTTCTCCCTCTAAACACTCTACTGTGTTTGGAGGCCATGCAGCGTTCCTCCTCTGATAAAAAACACCTCGCTTTACTGTGTGTTGGGTCTCAGCTGAGGCGCCGCCGGCTCCAGACCGCTGCTGTGGAGACATGAAGGATTATCTGCAGAGCTCCGGACGGACGGACAGGAGACAGACTGACTGACTGACTGACAACACTATGAGCTGAACTGGTGCTTTTATTCATTTAAGTTTCATTTCCACAGTTACAATCCAAAGCTCCTTACATCACTATGGGTGCATACTTGAACTGAACTGAACCCCTGACCCTGCCGGTGCGAGGATTCAACCAATATTTTGAATATTTTTGAAGACCGATACTGATGTCTTCTGTGAAGCTGCCTATGTTTTTCTGTGTTTTAAATCAAACCCCTTTTCATGCCCCAAAATCCTAAGGATGCAGTGATTCCTCCAGAGTGTTCTTCTTGTCAGGGTGGAAAAGCCTCTGAAACATTTAGAGCATCATGGGACACTAAAACTCTCCACTGAAACCAGACTGATGAAACTCTTTTAGTGTCAGCAGCTCTTTAAGGCAGAGGGACATCACACCTGTTCAATGGTAGAGAAACTCTGGGAGACATTACTGCCTTTAAATGAAAAATACATTCTCAAAAAAAAAAAATATATCGGTCTAAATCCTTTGATCTATCATTGAGCTGCACAGAATCGCAGAGACACATTTTTCTAAATAATTTTGGGAACCGCAGGGCGTCCCGGTGGATCAGTGGTTTCATGTTTACCATGGAACTGTGAGGTCATGGGTTCAGATCTGGTCCAGGACCTTTGTCGTCTGTCTGTCTGTCTGTCTGTCTGTCTGTCTGTGTCTCTCTCTCTCTCTCATTCTCTTAAAGCCATTTTGATCTAAAGGCGTCTGCTTAAATGCTTGAAATGAGTTTCTTAGACAAATATAAATAGTGAAGTTGATCCTATGTATGAATTTCTTTCCAAAGCCTTTGCCTTTCCATCAAGGCGAAGAATCTGAAATATAAGATAGTTTGGATTTGTTTAACACTTTTTTGGTTGCTGTATAATTCAATTCGTGTTATTTCATAGTTTTGATGTCTGTACTGTTATTCTAAAATGTGGAAAATAGTAAAAAAAAAAAAAAAATGTGTTGTGTCCAAACTTTTGACTGGTAGTGTAACTAATAAAAATCATATTTACGTTTTTGTTAGTAACAATTGCATAAAAACCATAATTTCCTAGCATATCAAATATAGAATGTGATTTGTTCAATAATCCCCCCTTTGCACCACAAATTAAAATTCAAATGAGATTTATCTGCATTAAATACTTCAGTATCTGTTGTCAAAGCAAAACAGTGACAATCAATAACAGTAGCAATAATAACAATAAAAATAATGGACAATATAATATAATATTGAACAATAGAAAATTGCAATTATTCGATCACACACAAAGAAAAATAGAAAATATTAGTAGCTGGGTCACAGTCTCAATCACCACAATCTCCTCCATAAGAGAAACTCAGAAACGTCCATGATTTTACCCAATATGGAATATTTTGTTAATCTTTTTTATTATATAAACATAAAAATACAGACAAATGTTACAAACAGGACATCTTTACTCATCTTTGTGTCTTTACTATCCCTCCTTTGAAATTGTATTCATAATTACCACGTAATTCTTTGCACAATGCGTTGAAATTGAAAAATGTAGGTTTTCTTGCACTGAGGCTGATGAGAGTCCAGACGATGATGAATATTCAATATGATTTGCTCAATAACTTTCTACTAACTTTTTCTGTCTTGCTAAAATCTGCTCTTGCCTACCTTGTGTTTTTCGCTATGCTTGTCCTATATCATTTTGTTCACCATTGATTGTGTTTAGTTAGATCTAGACACATTCTCTGTAAAGTCCTCTGAGACATGCTTGTGATAAAGGGCTATATAAATAAACAAACTTGACTTGACTTTCCACAGTCCCAGCGTCTCTCATGGCCTCAGGATGCAGAACATGGGTGTTTCTCTCAGAAACGATTTCTGTCACGTCTGAAGCTTGGAGCTCAGGAACACAATAATCTGTTCAGGGGGAGCAGAGGGACGGACTGCTTGTGTTTAAATGTCAGTTGTAGTTGTGTGTGTGGGAGTTGACGAGTTTTAAAGTTGTAGTTAGTTAACGTTTTCCTCAGTTTCATCATAAAACATCAAAAGTAAAATAAGGAATATCATGGGGAGTAAACTGTATCTCCTAAAAATATTTCCCAATGTCTCCCATAACTGAAGTGCCACAGTATATTTACATCTAAGATGGAATTAACTTTTTTTCTTTTTATACCCAGTTGCTGACTTGGATTGTCTCCAATGATATGAATGCACCTGACTGAGCTGTATCAATGCCACTGTTATGAATGACATTGCCTTTTATTTTTTGTTTTGTTTTTTTCAGTGTTAAAAAAAAAATCTGATTCTCTTAATAAATGCCTGGTTGCCCACAGTCTCTTCTGACAGACAAATCCACCACTTTGTCCACAGAGTCAAGGTTTACTTCCTGGAAAATTTCAAACTGGAACATTCACTGTTCATTTTTATTGTAGAATAATGAAAGTTGCTTCATGCGCTCCGTTCACACTGCAGCTCAAAGTTTCCCAATCCTGATGTGACTCCGATCTGATGTTTTCTAATCAGAGCGAACAGCAAAAAGAGAGAGGGAGAGAGGGAGAGAGAGAGAGAGAGAGACAGAGAGACAGACAGATGACAAAGGTCCTGGACCCGATCTGAACCCATGAAACCACTGATCCACCAGGACACCCTGCGGAGAGAGAGAGAGAGAGAAAGAGAGAGACAGACAGATGACAAAGGTCCTGGACCCGATCTGAACCCATGAAACCACTGATCCACCAGGACGCCCTGCGGAGAGAGAGAGAGAGAGAAAGAGAGAGACAGACAGATGACAAAGGTCCTGGACCCGATCTGAACCCATGAAACCACTGATCCACCAGGACACCCTGCGGAGAGAGAGAGAGAGAGAGAGAGAGAAGCGTCACGACCAACAGATGTGAGGTCTTTAGTTATTGTTACTCTGCGTGCCTTTTTGATATATATATATTGGTATCAGATATGGGTTACATCCTAGAATAGATATGAAGTCATCCGAAAAAATCATATATGAGCAGCAATTTAGAATAGAGCATTAATGGTCCCACATGGTGTAAAGCAGGACTCCCCTTGCCTCTGTGATGATAAAGGAGTTGGATGGTCTATCTAAACATGGTGAAAGTATCAAAACGCACGATCGCCAACTAAATCCACACAATCCATATTAGTGCAGCGAGCCTCTAAACGAGCCGTTTGGACTTCTGTAACTTTGTGGCGTCACAAAGGTTCGCTCATTATCATTTTTGTAAGAAATAATAGACTAACAAAGTGTTTTTTTCAAAGCGGTTGAGCGGTTGTCATTGTTTATTACCGGAGAGTTTTCCCTACCTGTAGCCGCCGGGCCGCGGCGTCTCACTTTTCACTCTTGAAACGGTTAGCCAATCGGAACAGAGGGGTCGTTAATATTAATGAGCCTTAAAGACACGGCGACAGAAACGGCCTGTTCTTGGTAAGGATCAGAGAGATGCTGGAAAATGTGTAAAAATGGATTGAGAGTGTTTTTGGTACATGACACCACACACACAGCTTTGAATGGACCTCAAGACACAAAATAAAACACTGGGAAGTGGAGGATATGGGACCTTTAAGGCCTGCAGTGTGAACGAAGCCAGTGTTCAGAATTACTGGCACACACTGAAAAAAAAAATGGTTCTTATGTACTGAGCAGATTAAGAAGAAAACTATATCTTCATGTTTAGTGAATAACTGCCTAATTGTCCGAGGTTTCCAAACCCGTCAGCCCCTCCCTCGGTGTATGTTTCAGTCAGTCAGTTTATCCTGGCTGGTTTCCACATAGAAGTCAATCTGCAGGAGTAAACACAAGACTAGTTATTTTTGCTGGAGGACCTTGATAAAAGCACTGAAGCGCAGCATGTGTAACTCAAGACACACTTGGGATTTTGGACGCTACAACTGCCAATCACTTCCCATGTCTGTTGATGTTGGCGAACCTCCTGATAGAATTCAGAGGTTTGAAACACAGTCAGTGTTTTTATTTGACAAATGAGGTTTTGTTATTGGCACTCCATGAAATATTTTCTTAATTGATCACATACTGTATATCTTCAACAGGAGAGTGAAATGTAGCAGTGTGGAGCCAAGATACTCTGACACATAAAGTGGATATCGAGTTTTTAATTGTCTTGAGCCCTGAAATGAAAACTTGTTTTTCACTGTCATTCAGATCTAATAACCAGCTAAATCAAGGTAACAACAAAAGGCCACAAAATCCTGAAACTATGTTAAAATTGGAAGATTAAAACATGTATGTTGGTAACTGTGCACATCCTGCAACCAAGTTTTAGTTTGATAACAGTAGTGCGTGTGTTTGGATTCATCTCTCCCAACTTAGCATATCTGGACGTAGGAATTTTCTCCCATTCTTTGCAGAAGAATTCAAGCTCAGTCAGACTGCAGCGGGACGTCCCATGCAGACTACTGTCTGATTCGACCCACATGTCTTCTATAGGACTGAGGTCCAGACTCAGACTGGGTCACTCCAGGATGCTGATCTCTTTTCAACTGTTCCTTAATTTATTTGGCTGTTTATGTTGAACAATGAAAATGTCTTCAAAGGTGCTCTGTGTAGTGTTTTGTGTTTCTCAAAATTAAGACATTTCCCCAAAACCTGTTGCTTCCTGTAGCAAAGAGAATGTAAATTCATTTTTCTTTTTTTTTTGTGCTATAAAGAAAATAAGGAAAGGCTGTTTTCAGGCATTTCCAGCAGCCAGAAAGAGACACTTCTCTGACTGGCTGGCAACAATAGAGATTCCGCCCCCTCCCCCTGCCCCAACCGTAAGATGATTGGTCGACTCCGTTAAAGTCAGTTTCTATATCACAACGTAATGGTGTTCCGATTGGTCCGTTAAAAAGGGAACCTTTTTTTCTAAATACAACTTCACAATAAAAAGTCTAATTTACACTTTTTACTGTGAACAACATGATCAAGACTATTAAAACCATGAAAAACTCTAGCTAGTCCATCTCTAAAGATAGGGTAAGATAGCACTTTATTCAGGACAAGCGTCTTTAAGTGCCTTGCTTAAGAGCATATCTCATTTTCCCCTTTCAGATTTTCCTAGGTTTACCAGTAACCTACCAGTCACCCGCCCACTTCTCTGATCTCCAGCCTCCTGCTGTAAGTTGTTTTCATGCCTTGACACAGATCCTGAACCAGAACACTAATGCAGTATATTGGTGTTTGCACCATAATTATCTAAATTTTTCCATTCAGCCTCCACATGGTGTCCATTTCTGTGATTTCATCCGTGCCTGTTTCCCCATGGAGCAGTTTTAGTTCTACAAACATTTGGCAGATCTCATTGGTTGAGTTAAACCTCAGTGGGCGGAGCCAAAGAACCACAGTTTTTCTGGCTAAGTAACATTAGACTGGCGAAAAAGGCAAGAGGTAAGAGAGGAGGAAGCTAATATTATGAAGCCTAGCACTCTGCTACTAACTGAAATACAATCTACCATACTAAGTTATCTAGGTTAGCTAGTTAGCTAGCTGACCTTCAAGTTCAAACTAGCCATACTAGCCTATAGCTATCTAGGTAAGCTAGTTAGCTAGCTGCTGACCTTCAACATCATGATGCCATGGGAGTGAAGGAATGAAAAAAGAAATCATTGGCATTTGTATTTTTATTTATATTTTGAGAAGAGTTCCTTCTTTACCATTCAAGTTTACCAGTTAGCTAACTTGCGCTCTGAAAAACGGTTCTGTGGCTCCGCCCACTGAGGCTTAGCTCAACCAATCAGATTATTTCTGCTTCAAGAGCAGCTCTGCCTCTGATAAATGTTTGTAAAACTAAAACTCCTAATCTGTGATTTACAAAAAGAAAGAAAAGCACTGGCTTTGACCATGTGTGTCAGTGTGGGCTGAATGTCTCTGTATCTGCAAGATTAATTCCTACACATTTTGCTGTACTTTGCTGTACGAATAAAATGATTCTGTTTTTCTTTCTCTGATTCTCTCTCTCTCCCTCTCCCTCTCCCTCTCTCTCTCACACACACACACTTGGCCCGGTGTGAACCTGAAGTAATCGATTTTATGTTTCATCATACTTAGGTCTGGGTAATTGGTCTCATTTGTAATGTGAAAAATAACTATTTCAACGTGAGCTGGCAGAGAAGTAGATGTTATTAAGTACTTCTGTGTGGAGGAGGCTGTTAGTGTTTCAGGCCGCACTGGCAGGCTGGGGAGAGGCAGTCAGGTCAAGACTCTGTGTGTGTGTATGTGTGTGTGTGTCTGTCTGTCTGTCTGTCTGTCTGTGTGTGTGTGTGTAATGTATGTATGCACTCCTGGTACTGTAAGGTGCTTTGGACTTCCACCAAATGACACGTGTACACAATACTAGTAAATCTGTACATTAATATTTTTTTCTAAAAAAAAACTCACTTTCTTTTGAATGTTTCCCAAATTTCACCTACAAAGTGCTATATAAATAAAGTTGAAAAAATCAAATGCAATTTTTTCTTCTTATGTTCTCAAGCATTGCCTGGTGGATTGGTGAACTTTGTGCAAATTATTGTTTAAGGCCACACAATTTTTTTTAATCCGTCCTTAAAGTCAGAACTGAATTCAGAAGTGTCACAGACTCTGTCGGCTCTCTGCTCCCTCTTGATGGAAATCGCTGCAAAATGTTTTATAGCTGAAAGGTCTGCTCTCTTGGTGAGTTTAAACTGATAATGAAGGACTTTGTGGCAGAATAATTCGTCAAGATTAAAGTAGTTAGTTCAGCCCACCGCTCCTAGTGGAGCATAGGCCATTGATGACGGTCCTCCACTGGATTCTGTTCTGGGCAATTTTCTCCAGCTCCGCCCAGGTATGGCCAGATGTCTTTACACTTGCCTCCATTTGTCCCACCTCCAGGTGTTTTTGGGGCGGCCTCTCTTCCTTGTACCTTGTGGGTTCCAGGACAAGCTTTGGCGAGTGATGTTGGTGTGGGCTATTCGGAGGGTGTGACCGATCCAAATCCACCTCCGCCTTAGAACCTCTTCCTCCACTGGGACCTGTCCAGTTCTTCTCCACAGGTCCACGTTACTAACCTGGTCCAGCTCACGTGTAGGATTCTCCGTAGGCATTTGTTTATGAATGTCTGTGGCTTCTTCATGTCAGTCTTACTTTCCGGCTTCATCCTTGAGTTGAACAGCCACAGCTTTATTTTTATTGTGATGTTTTTGGAGCCCCAGACATTTCTTAGTGTGATGAATGCTGTTCTAGCCTTTTGGATTCTTGCCCTGATGTCTTCACCTGTGCCACCCTGTTTGTTTATTATGCTTCCCAGGTAAGTGAATGCGTCGACATCTTCCAGTGGCTGTCCTCTGAGAGTGATCAGTTTTTGTTTGTATTGAGCCTTAGAACCTTTGTTTTTCTGATATTAATGTTGAGACCAGTTTTGAATGAAATGGATTCCAGGTCGGTTGTTTTCTCCTGCATTTGCTTGTGGTTGTGTGACAGGAGGGCCAAGTCATCCGCAAATTCAAGGTCATCTAGCTGCGTCCACATTGCCACTGGATTCCATTTCTCTTGTTTTTAGTTGTTGTTTACAGGATCCAGACAATTGCAAGTAGGAACAATAATGGGGGCAGGAGACAACCCTGTCACATGACTTCACCATAACTTATAACTTGCCAGCATGCACGACTCTGCATGTTGTGCCGTCGTAGATGTTGCAGATTAATGTGACAAGCTTCATGGGGACTCCATAGTGTCTCAGGAGCTTCCATAGTGTCTGCCTGTCCAGACTATCGAATGCCTTCTCGTAGTCCACAAAGTAGACATACAGGGAAGAGTTCCACTCAATTGACTGCTTGGTCGGTACACGACCTGTCTTTGCGGAAGCCTGCTTCGCGGTCTCTGAGTTTGGTGTCTATTGCAGATATGAGTCCCTCGAGGATGATTCTGTTGAGAACTTAGGCAGGCACTGATAGTAGTGTTATTCCCCTGTAATTTCCACAGTCCTGAAGATCTCCTTTCTTGGGGAGCTTGATGAGGTGACCTGTTTTCCAGTCTTCTGGTATCACTTTCTCCTGTCAGATGGTTCCAAACAGCTTGTACAACATGTTTGTAGAGATGTTAACATCTGCCTTTATGGCTTCAGCAGGGACCCCGTCTGGGCCGGCAGCTTTTCCATTCTTGTGAAGACGGATGGCCCTCTTGATCTCTTCCTTGCTGGGTTTATTGCAGTTTATTGGTAAATCAGTCTCTGCTGGTGGGGTATCTGGAGTGTCTGGAGGTACTGGCATGTTGAGGAGCTCCTTGAAGTGTTCAACCCATCTTTCCAGTTGTTCTTCTGGGTTTGTGAGTATTGTTCCATCTTTTTTGTTTTTAACAGCTTAAGTTTTCGCTCACATTACATAAAGACTACTTTGACTTTTTCTTGATGTTCAGATCATTTTTCCATTCATGTTTAGTTACTAAAATCAAAAGAGAAGAGAGCAGACGGGCTCCTGGGTGTTTCCCTGGTGGATCACATACAGGCGCTAAGGTGCGGCTAATTACAATCAAAGTCTGTTGTAGTGGAGTGGTTTGGTGCCAAGATGACACCTCTGGCATTTGAAAAATGTGATGCTTATGCTTATAAAATTATTAGATGTGTAATATTAAACCAAATGATGGTATTTTCTATGTTTGTTTTCATTTAAGTTTCCTTTTTTCACTCAAAGAACAGCTGTGGAAGTTGGCAGTCATCATGTTGTATATATGAGATGATAGAATGTCTAATAAAAACATAGGATTAATTACATCTCATGCAATTTTACATTTAAATTTAAATTCCACAAGTCCATGTACAAAAGAGTGGGAAATACACTGGAATGCCTTCAAATTCAATAACTTAACAAGTAAATGAAATGATCATGGTACTTGTTGAAAGAAAATAGATAACTTGAGGCCTCGCAAAACAGATCGAAGCCTCTACATTACAGAGGTCAGGTGATGAATTTTTTCCCAGAACTTATGTTGGATGTTGGACGTTTACACAGAAAATGTTTCTTCGCTCTGTTCTCTGTCGCCTTGATTGCATCTGGCTTTTGTGCATTGCTGCATATTGTTTCTTCTGCAACCTCTGATGCTGTTTTCCAGGCCAGCTCTCGCTTGAAGAGAATATGTTCCTATAGTCTCAGTGGGACTAGCAGGTTAAATGCAGGCTGCAAAACAAAAAGCCTCTTCAGATCCCTGGACAGCATGTGGATGCCAGTTCCCCTGTCAGCTGTGGGACATGTTGTTTTGTGGTCAGCGATGTTGCTTCATCTTGGCTACGATGACGAACGAAAGAAGTAGCGGCCATCCGATTTCTTCAATCACACGTTACTCAAGTTGCCGCCAACTAGTCACTGGCTTTTCTGCTGTCATTTACAATGACGCTGATTGTTGGTGCTGATGGTAATTATTATAAATGCACAATACAGATTGGCTCATCCAAATCCAAAATTGCTCCCAGACTCAAAATTGTTTCATGTCTTTATAATGATGCAGAATATTGCTGGTAATAATTATGGTGAAAACAATTTAACTCATCATTGTCTTTAAAATTATGTTGATTGTTTTTGCTCATGATAACTGCAGCAGATTAGAATCGAATCGAATCGAATCGAATCAGATCATTACCGGCCCCCACAGCAGAGTCAGACAGAAAGTGACAAGGCTGCCTGTGGGCGAATCACATGCGTTCCTGCTTGTTTTTTGATGGGATCACATCAAGTATCAGAGTATTTTGTTTTTTTATCTCTGCCATGGATCAACAGAGGAAAATTGTTGCTGCAGCCATTTATCTACAGAGATACTGCTGTGTTTGCAGAGATCATCAGCTTCTCCATGATGAGAACAACCTGATCTCATACAAATACGTGTAATCAACACAACTTAGACTTAGGCAGTAGAGTCACAGTGCAGCAGCTCAGTGACAGTCAGGGTGTTGTGGTCGGGTGCTGGATGGGCGATGAGTTTGACTTCAATGCCGGAGACCGGAGTTCAATTCCCAGCTTGTACAAAAGACGTTTCTACCGAAAGCAAAATTTTATTTTTTAGGGTTAGGGTTTTTCTTCTTTAACCATGACCAAAGCCTTTCTCTAACCTTAACCAAGTTGTTTTAGTTTCCTAAACTTAACCGTTAGCCAACCTTCAGCTGAAAATGTCATGTCCAATTTGTGATTTTGTCACAGAATCCAGTTTGTGGTGGAGGAACGTCATTTTCACATAATTTGCGTCCACGGCACGTACATTTCAGAGTTTGTGCTCATTTCATAACTTTTTATGAGATCATGTTGGATGAGAATGTGGAACTAGGAACTGATATTTGGGCACATGTTTTGCTCAAATCTGATTGGTTATAGTTCGCGATTTTCTGCTGCCTTGGGGTAAAAGTTCACCGATTTCCCACCGCACCACCAGCTATCCCATCATGCTCCATGGAAGCAGTTTGCCATTTCTCATTGAAAATGAATGGAGGCGGTGTGTCCGCCTGGAGAAACAGCTTGCCGTGTGTCTTTACCGGTAGAGCATCTGTTGATTTATTTCTCCCTGGCCAAGTAGAAAACCTGATTCACCTACTGTTGTAAAGTGGGATGGATTAAAGAGAGTAAAATATTGAGCTAGTGTCAGAATTGTTGTGTGACTTCATACCAGCTTTCACTTTTTCCCATATAATGTTTGAATATCAGATGTTGATGTTTGAAAGGGTGTAAAATATTGTCTGGATACATTAAGTGGTCAGCTGTGATGTTGTACTAAATTACGATGCCTCTCAGCCAATGATATTGATCGATAAAGCGGGTCAAAAGCAGGTGTTTTCCATCAGCTGTCAAAGGCAAAACACCTGCTGTGACATCACTGATTGGGGGCGTGGCCAGATGTGCAACATGCTTTACATTTTCAACCCATCAAAAGCAGTGCAGCAGCAATTTTCTGCAATTTGTTTTTGATCTACTGTTTAAACCAGTAAACTTCATTGGTTCAGAGAACTAAACAGCTACACAATGTTGAACTTTTGAGATCCTCTCCTTCACCAGTACATCTTGAACATCAGCATTACAGAAGAAAGACAGAAAAGCTCTCAGAGAAGCTGAAAGACTCAGTGGTTCAGTAGTTTAAGTGTGTACAGGTGTTGAGGTTATGAGTTCAAGTACAATTTCAAGAGCATTTTGAGTGGCAACATGCAGAATAAAGACTAAACGTTCCGAGAACAGCTTCAAAAGCACTTGGCTCCATGAAGGTATTAAGGTTACGGGTTCAAGTCTGATTTCAAATACATTTTGGAAACCTTCATGCAGAGGAACGAATGAAAAGCTCTCAGAGAACAACTCTCAGTAGGGCAGTGGTAAAAGTGTGTACAGGTGTTCAGGTTACGGGGTCAAGCGCATTTTCAGATCCCATATGCAGAGACTCAAAAGTTCTCAGAGAGGATCCTGATCCTGAGAGGGAAGAAGGGGGTTATGGGAGAAAAACAGCTGGCTGGCATCAAGGTTTTGAAAATGTTGGAAGTATTTTTCCATGCATTAGCTGTATGTAATAGTACGCCTACAGCTACCACCTGTGTATAGGGGTAATGAAATACTTTTAGCTACTTATATGAAGCAATGTGTATGAAGCAATGGTCATGCAGTGCCTGAATTGGACCAAAAAAGGTGCCAGTACCCTAATTCAGCAGTTGCATGACATGAGCACCGCATGTGTCTTGGACATATTTATATTTATACGCATATCTTGGTAATATATCCCACTTCAAATGTATTTTTGTATGCATTTCATTACATACAAATATAATATTGCAAATATGCTACAATAAAACCAACTGAAAATGAAACAAGACTGCACTCAGTTTAGCTGCAAAACAACTAGTCCTAACCTACCTTGCCATTTAAAAAAAAATCAACACAGAAAAATGTGCTGGGTTGGTGCTGTAATAATATCAGAGAAAGATTACATCAGAGAAAGATTACATACTTACAAGCATACAGAAGACTGATGCAAATAGACAGAGGCCAATATTGTCTTTATATAACTGACGGACAGAGCTGTCTGTGCTTTTTGGAGGTAGTGGCAACAAAGCAATATTGACCTGTTGTTGTTGACAGTCATGATATAAGAAAACTAGCATTATGTAACTTTTTACGTACATTTATTCCTCCTTAGCGCAATAACATACCTTTCATTTGTGCATGCACATCCTCTATTTTCTTTTCTCTGAAAAGTTTCTCCCTGACCAGTAGAGTTGATTGGACATATTGGTGTTTGATTACCATGAATTTCTTCATGATTGACACTTTAACGGCCCTGTGCTCCACTGACTGCTCTGCTCCATCAGATCAAGTGAAGAGGCATCACTCTGCTCACAATATAAATGTATTTATTTTTTCTACACAATATCATTCCATTGTCGTTTTGCCCACAAAGTCCTGCATCAGAATGTAAGCCATTATATTCTTTACAATTTACCTTTGCGGGGCAAAACGTCAGTAGAATGGTTTTAATATTGCAGAACATGTAATTACAAGAGGCTATTTAATTTAGGGCCAGAGTGACACCTCTTCACTTGATCTATGCAGCTTTGTTTTCGGCTGCAGTTCGACTCACCGTGTGTGAGCGGAGCACTGCCTTCAGTTCACTGGTACGGAATAAGAAGTAAGGGTACAAACCCGCCGACATATTTGAAGTACTCACGCTATCAGCCAAGGTTTCGTGCGGTAAATAAAGGTTTCAAATGCTTGGTGCGATCCAACGGTCGAAGGCTGGACCTCGTGCAACTGAACCAGCAAGTCCAAGCATTTGGAAATACACTCTACCAGTCCACAGTGTGGACCCACCTGACTGAATGTACGTTGTAATGTGGTATATGACGCCAGCTTTCTCCTAATTATGATTGGTTGGAGATTGCCGATGTTGGCTACCTCCTGAGATAACTCCACCCACTTTACATCAAGTATCAGAAAAATGCCGGTTAAATTGATTTTTTGAATTTACTTTACTTTTACTTGAATTTTCATATTTTGTATACAGTTTTATATGCATTCAAGACCACAAATTACATATTTACAAGAAACTATTCATGCGACCTGGTTGCATCGGTAAGTTGCGAGTTGAATGAGGTGCACGATGCATTTCATATGCAATCAAAACCACACACACAACACACTCTGCAATAGTTTAAACTGTTGAAAGGGGGGAACATCATGTTCTACAACAGCAAACATTATGACATCAACATAAAAAGTAAGTAATTCAGCATGTTAAATCTCTTTGCTGTGGCGTAATATTAACATAATGTAAGCTATGACCACAGTTAGCGGTTAAGCTAACGACAGCTAACGTCCACTGCCAAGTTAACTTTCTATACATGAAATAACCTGGAATACGACAATGTTTAATTGTAAAGTTAATCCACAAACTACAAGCTGTTTGCCATCCATTGTTTTTGTTACACAATCAGCTGGTTGTAGTAGTACTACAACTGAAAGTCACATCACATGATATCAACATGTTGATTGACTGTTGCATGAACCTAGTTGCAAAAAGTTGAAAGAAACAGTTTAAACTTGATGCAACCAGATTGCACGCAACTTTTCAGTGTTTCAGTGTAACGCCAACGTTAGTCTCTCTTAAAAACACTGTTGATTTTCTGACTTTTTATCTTCCTCTGTAATATGATACTCGCCATACTATTTTCATTATTTATTTGAATGTATATGTTGATTGTCTTATTTTATGCCTACTGTGCCGCATTGTTTTGTATTTGATCTTTTTTGCTATCTGTTATCTGTTTTTACCTCCGCCAAGGAGGTTATGTTTTTGCTGCCGTTTGTTTGTTTGTCTGTTAGCAGGATTACGGAAAAACTACTGGCCCGATTTTCATGAAACTTCGTGAAAGGGTGTAGCATGGGCCGAGGAAGAACCCATTAAATTTTGGAGTGGAGCGGATCCGGATCCGACTCACGAACAAGCAATAATAGCATGAACCTTGGTGGAGGTCTGCACTCTCCGAATGCCCTTCTAGTTTACTTCTGTTAAGCACTTTGTAACTATGATTTGATAAGTTCTATATAAATAAAGTTATCGTTATTATTATCTTTTTCTTTTGAAGCTGCACACAGAGGCCAGTATCAATCAATCAATCAGTCAATCAATCAGACCTTATTTATATAACACATGGAAGTGAATGCAGCTCAAAGTGCTTCCCAACAGATAAACTGCACAACGCTGCAGCAGTTCCAGAAGCAGAGGTCAGAGCTGCAGGCTGGCCCTCAGCAGCCGGCAGCAGCAGAGACACTGAGCTGTCTCTGACACGGCTGACAACAACAGCATTGCAACACTCTTCAGATTTACGATGTGGGATTCAGACCGGCCCTCTGGTGGATCTGAAGTATCTGCTTACCTTCCCGAGAGGCAGCCAAGCTCCTCTTGTCAGCCACTCATCATCTTAGTCATACGATGCTTATCATGCAGGTATCAGAAACAGGGATTTTTTTTTTTTATCAAGAACCCCACGGAGTTCTATAGAAGCTCGCCGACATATTTGAAGTACTCACGCTATCGGCCAAGGTTTCGTGCAGTAAATAAGTTTCAAATGCTTGGTGCGATCCAGCGGTCGAAGGCTGGACCTCGTGCAACTGAACCAGCAAGTCCAAGCATTTGGAAATACACTCTACCAGTCAACAGTGTGGACCCACCTGACTGAATGTACGTTGTAATGCGGTATATGACCCAGCTTTCTCCTAATTATGATTTGTTGGAGATTGCCGACGTCGGCTACCTCCTGAGAGGTACTTTCCATAAAAATCTTTTCTCACATCAAAACATGTCAGCCACTTTGTATATCGGTAATGGTAAATACAGCAAATACATAGACATTTACTGTACATTTTACATTTTAGACATTCAGCTGACACTCTTATCAACTTACAATGAATTCAACAGCAGAATATTATAAGCTTAATTTCCTAGATTCCCTGCGTTTAAAGCAACCGATAGTAAGAGTCAACATGGGACTGCATGATTATGGCAAAAATGACATTGCCGATTGTTATGATTTTTAATATTGTGATCACAATTATTTGTCTCAGTTTCAGGGAACAAAACAACATGTTTTCACCTTTATACTTTTTTTCAAATGCATGTATTTCCTGAAGTAGCAGCAGGTAGAAACTCTTATTGTGATTCTTATTTACAAAATTCAAATAATAAATAATGACTACAGTACATTATTACTTTGAGGCACTGCTATAACCATAAGGCAAACTTTGCACAGAATATGTACTTCAGATACTTCTGTCGTCATCTGGTTTTAAGAAAATAAAGAAGAGCTAAGGAGAGAGGTAGAGAAGATTTTTCCCCTTCAAGACAAGAGTATGAAAGAGCAAATAGAGGATGAAGAAATGGGAGAACGGGGTGTGATTCATAGAGGACAGGGAAGAGACGAGTTCAACTTATGGGACATGGTTTGACCACAAAGTCCTCTGAGACGCCGGTCACAAGTTCCAACCTTTTTATTTGGTTTATTTACATGTGTTGTAAAGGCCTCTGGCACCCTCTTAGTGCAGACAGAGGAGTCAGCATCATCATCATACAGTATGCACAAGTCATTAAAAATAACAGCAGAGCCTATTTAATATCAGCATGTAGAAATCAGACAGTAACAAGAGAGGAAAAACAGGAAAAGTACACACAAAGAAAGAAGAGGGGGAGAGAAGACAGAGAGAAGGAGGGACGAGGAGAGGAGGGGAAGAGTAAAGGAGTAAATGGCGGTTCAATCGAAGAGAGGAGACACAGGGAAGGAGGAGAAAAGAGAACTAGTGAAAGGAAAGACGGAGCATTCTTAGGAAAATGCTGCAGAAAACGACTCGGCTCAGCCAGTGATTTTGTCTCGTATTCAGAGTCTTCAAGCTTATTTTAGGATAGTTGAGGTCAAGTTACTCTTCAGGCACCGGCAGAGGAGTTTGTTGGTTTCTATAGAGGCTTTGCAGTTGTGTCACAAATCTGCTCTCAGCTGTGTCTCCATGGAGGAACACTGGAGAATAGTCTGTTAATAAAGTGTAAATGTGTATGAAGCAGCTAGAAGCAGAGAGCAGCTGAGTCAGCTTGTTGTGGTGTGGCTGTAGATCCATTCAGTAACGTTCTCAGTAAAAGTGAATAGTGTGATAAGGTGGATTTGTTTCCAAATGTAGGTTACTGTGACACAGTAAACTGTCTTGTCTTTAGCCCTAGTCTCTACTCCAAAACATGAAGAGTTGGAGCTTGAGAAGAGTCAGCTCAGTTAACCTGAACAAACTGTTAGCTAGCTAACTAGCCAGCAAACACACTGATGTTAATATGAACATGCTAACGCTAGCTGCTACTAGGTACATCAGCTAGTAGCCTACTAATCAGATGTAGGCTATTTACAACAAGACAAGTTAGCTAACCAGATATGGCTAGCAAGCTAACAAGTTGACATTAAGATTGCACTTTATTGATCTCCTAGGGGAAATTAGGAACACAATTAACACACAATCCATCAAATGTATTTATTATTTAGTGGCGAAATGATCTGTTAATGCTAAAATGTAAACCTGGTACTAGAGATACATTACAGCTGTTTATGTTATACTGACCTGTCAAATGTTGTATTTTTTTATTGAGTGTTTCAATTGTAAAACCCTGACTGTAAATCAAATTTCTCTTGCAATTAAATTTGTATTGAATATCATGCAGCAGGTAACATTTCCAACCAACAATCATCTGCCAGTGCTGTAAGTAAATTAAACTTCACATAGCCTACTGTAGCTGGAAATAAGCATGATAAATCTCAATACAACATACAACATCCTTGCTAGGCTTGTCATTGTGTTGCAGTGGAAAAAGGTAGGAGGGAAGAGAAGAAGAGATGGGAGGTGGAAGAGAGGTAAGAGAAGAGGAGAAGAAGAGGAGAGGTGACAGGACAAACAACAATGATCAAGGTCTGTTTAAATACCAATCAGATGAATCCTTCCTTCCTTATCTTCACTTCCTCGCTTCTTTCCCTCTGCTCCTTCCTTCATGTGCCGTTTGATTTAACATGCATAGAAGAAGACAGGAGGAAGGAAGGTGGGGAGGAAAAAAACAGCAAGGACGGAAGGTAAGGAATGAAAGGAGGAAACTGAGAAGGGAAAGAGGACAATACAGAAGGAAGAACAGAAGAAAGGAAGGGAGCAGAGAAATGAAAGAAGGATGAAAGGAAGGATAAAAGGAAGGAACAACAAGAACAGAAGGGAAAGGAAAAAATGAAGGAAGTAAAGGAAAACAGAAGAAAGGAAGGGAGGTGGGAAAGGAAGGAATGAAGGAAGGAGTAACAGGAAAGGAAGGGACAAGGGAAAGGACAGAAGGATGACAGGAAGGAAGGAATGAAGGAAGAACAGATGCAAAGGAAGGAAAGAAAAGAGGCAGGAAGGAAAGTAGGAAGGAGGGGAGGATGAAAGGAAGGGAGGGAGTCAAGAAGGAAGGAAGGAAGAGAGGAAGCGCACAAATAAGAAGGTAGCAAGGAAGGAAAGGAGTTGGGAAGGATCCATTTATTGGTACTGAACCAGTCCCTTTAGGATCAGACTGACATGGACAACAACAGTAGCAAAAACCTTCCATGTTTCTTCCTTCACTTCCACCTGTTCTGACAGAACGTTGGAATACGTAGGCAACTTTCTGAGGCAATTCAGATCGGCAATATTGCCTTCAGTCAGAATTAAGACTCAGAAATGGAAGAAAACCATTGGGTCAGTTTACATGCACACAAAACTGTGGTGTTAATCACATGTCATTACACTATGAATAATCAGATTAAGACAGTAGTTTGATTAAATCTACATGGTTTCAAAGTAAACCCATGTAACCTGGTTTACATGGGTTCATTTGATATTCAGGGTAGAAGAATAAGGTGTTTACATGGTCAATTTAAAGATTAAGCAGAAATCTTAAAGGTTAAATGTGCAATGTGTAGCATTTTAAACATTGATATATCATTGTCAAATTAATTGTGATATCTTGGTATAATTACCGTAAACAAATGAGAGCATGGCTCAGACGATTGGTCTCCTCACAGCAGTAGTATTGTTAGTTCTAGTGTTTCTCCACATTAAGACTTCCTGCCCCCTCCCCCTCCCTGAAGTGGATCAACATGTTGGAAGTGATTCCTCCATCTTCCTTTCCCTCCTTCCACCATCTGCTGCCAGACGCTTTCAGCTTTAGCTCAGTTTGCTCTGGAAGAACAGAACCTCTTCCTGTTTTGTGCCGTAAAGCGATCCAGCAGATTTCCCTCCAGATCCACCAGGTGAAGGAGAAACTATGGAGGATGCAGAGCAGAGGCTGAGAGAGGCTGACAGGCTGACCACTGAGGCTATGGTTTGTTTACAGTAATTATACCTATATCTCAATGTGAATGGGGTGATTATTTATTGATGATTTAGTATCCTTAATGAGGCTTTGCTCATACCAATTATGACCTCACACTGATTAAGATAATCAGACAATTGCTATAGTTGGAGTTTTGCTTTAATCAAGTTAAAATTAGCTTGTTACTGCACATGTAAATATACTCAGTGTGGATAAATGCCTCCTCCAGTGACCAATTTAACTTTCCATCTCTACAAGTTTAATAATGATAATAATAATAATAATGATAATAATAATATTCAAGCATTTTATTCATAACACACTCTTCATTAAAAGTAAATCTCTAAATGCTACAGGGAAAGGATAATTAAAAGCAAATTAAACACAAGGGAAAAAGAAAGAAAAAAGCAAGAAACAGGCAGTCATTTTGCCTGTTTCCATTGGCAGCAATCAGTTGTTATTCTTACTTTGTCTTTTGCAATTTTGACAATTTTAATTGCTTTTTAGTTGATGGTTTTCAAGGTCTTGGGTTGAGCAGGTGCAAGTGTCATAAAACCCTGGTTTTCATTCAAAACTAAAATAAAAAAATATGCATGAGTATTCATCTGAAAAAACAAACAAACAAACAAACACAAACTCCCTTGTAGCAACTGATAATAACTGCCGGATAATGTAATAACTTGTCAAAACATAATAAAATGTCACTCTGAATGGGCTGAAAATGTAATAAAACCTGTTGATGTAATAAATTAAAAAAGGATAAAGTATACTAACATAATAACATCACACTATCACATTAACTGGCGCTATCCCATTAACTTCATCAACTTCATAAGGGCTGAACAGTAACATATTTATATCTGATGATGTAACAATACTGACTAATAATGTAATAACTTGATTCATTACATTCTTATTTTTATGAGTTATTACATTATTAGTCAGTTCTATTATTATCATCTGACAAATGTTGCCCCCCTTATAAAGTAATAATGTGATAATGTGATGTCATTACATTCTATACAACAGGTTTAATTACATTTTCAACAAATGTAAGGGGGGCATTTTGTTACACTTTGACCAGTGATTACATCATCCTGCAGTTATTAGCCTACAGTACATTATCAGCCGCTCCAGTCTTTCTGCTTTCTTTATATTTTGTTTTAATTCCAGAAGCACTGCAGTTCTGAGGTTTCTATCCAACACAGCGACCTGCATTGCCTCAGTCTGTTGCCTGTCAGTTGTGTATAAAGTTCTGTAAAGTTCTGTAAAGTAGTGGAATATAAACGGATGAGGTCTGGCTTTCCACACTGTGGCCGCTGTTAGCTGTCACTCATCCAGCCCTGTGTGTGTGTGTGTGTGTGTGTGTGTGTGTATGTGTGAGTGTGTGAAAGTGTGTGTCCATCTGTCTATCGTGTGTGTACTGTATGAATGTATCTATGTCTGCAAATCTGCTCATATTTAGAAGTGTGTGAGACTGTGTGTGTATTCGCTGTGTGTGTGTGTGTGTGTGTGTGTGTGTATGTGTTTGTGTCTGTGTGTGTGTAACTCTAGTCAGTTTATGATGTGTTCTGACAGCTCCCTGCTGTTTTAGTAGTGTTTCTGTGGCTTCGACACAGCGTCAAGTCTGTCTCCATGGTTGTGTCAGTGTGTGTGTGTGTGTGTGTGTCTGTGTGTGGGTGTGTGTGTGTGTGTGTGCGCGCCAGGTTCCCCGCTGTTTGACGGCCTCCCTGTCCTGTTAACCGGTTTCCTGACGATAGATCTCTCTCTCCGCTCTCTCCTCGGTCGGCACTGCCTGAAACACACAAGACAGAGCAGGTTTAAAACGTGTGTGTGTGTGTGTGTGTGTGTGTGTGTGTGTGTGTGTGTGTGTGGCAGTGCAAATTCCTTTGTGTGCGTGTGTATTTGTGGGTCTTTCTTTGCATGTGTGTGTGTGTGTGTGTGCTTGTAAAGGTAATAATTTTGCATGCTCTATTATATTACTATTATATAATTACATTTTTATTTTATTTAATTTAACATTTGACTGTGTCTGTGTGTGTGTGAGAGAGAGAGAGAGAGAGAGAGAGATATACAATGTCCATCTCCACATGGTTCTGCTTTCCTGACATTATCTTCTAAAGCCGAACAACGAACAATAAATATTTCACTGAAAGGCAGAGAGACACAGACAGAGAGAGAGAGAGAGAGAGACAGAGAGAGAGGCAGGCAGACAGAGAGAGAGAGAGAGAGGCAGAGAGAGAGAGACAGGCAGACAGAGAGAGAGAGAGAGACAGGCAGACAGAGAGAAACAGAGAGAGGCAGACAGAGAGAGAGAGTGAGAGAGACAGAGAGAGACAGGGAGAGAGAGAGAGAGGCAGACAGAGGGAGAGAAACAGAAAGAGAGACAGGCAGACAGTGATATTGATCGATCGATCGGAGAGACAGCTTGGAGCTGAAACTCATTCAAATATTCAGAGAATCCGTTTCTGCTTCATTCGTTTTGCTTCGTTGGTCTTGACTGTGATGCATTCTGGGCCGATTCAAACCCAAAGTGTGAAGATCAAACTAACCTGCTGGTTTTAAAATATTTAGATATTATTTTGATTTATATTTATATATTTAAAATATCTTCACACTTTTCCATTCATTTGTCCTCGACTGAAACCACAGTGTGTTTTAGTGTTGGATGGATCTCCGCCGTCTGAAAACAATTATGCTTATGCAATGATGATCATTTGAAAAGGCATAGTTCACTCCAAAACGAAAGCTCAGTCATTATCTGCTCACCTCCATGTCAGTCAAACTCTCTCAACTCCGTCACTAACTGGATTTACTATATAGAGGACATGGATACGACCCTCATTTCATGCTTTCCTTATGTGAGTCTGTTTTAGTTTCCTGGGCCTCTCTCACTTATAAAGGTATACTCGGACTTGGTCTTTAGATCGCTTCTCTAATTGCGCAAACGTTTTACTCCGGCAGCAGTTTGTGTGATGTGATGTCTGTTTCTGCTGCTTTTCATGCACAGGGGTCATAAATCAAACGCGCCCCTCACATAAAACCTCACCTGGACCTCATTTTGTTCCGGGTCCTGACACCTTCCTCAGACTGCGGTGCGCCGGGACAGTTTGACTCACAGGAGGTGAAGCACCGGCGCTGGCGGGTTCGGGTTCGATTCCCACCAAGGATCAAAATGTAACAAAGAGCATTTTGGATAAAACCTTCCACCAAATGGCCGGTGTTACATACATGGCATATGCTTTAGGTTCCCAGCATGCCATGCTTCCTTTTGATGTCCATATTTTACTAGTTATTTATTATACTATTTATGATGTCCTTACATGAAGGCCGCGTAAGATCTGGGTTCGGGTTAACAATACTATAAAGCAAGGAATCTCTGTCTGTATGTGTGTCCCTCGCATATCTCAAGAACCGTTCGTCCGATCTACTTCACACTTGGCGGGTGTATTGCTGGGGACCCGAGGACATGCAGTGTCGAGTGTGAAGTTGTTTGGATGAGCGCTTCTCGAGAAAGCTGCAAGCAGCAATACCGGAGGCCAAGCAAACGGCCCGTTCCGAACAGGCACGTTTTGAACAGTAACTATGAATAATAACTATTCCAATTAGTAAATAGGTTAGCAAGTATTAAAATATTGAATGGAATAGAGTGAACCATGCTTTAAAAGGGAACAGTGAGTGTGTCTGAGCCCAGCAGGTGGTCTGAACCCCATGGGGAATCACTAGCATGCCAATGTATAGAAAATAGAATCAGGAAGACTAGACAAATCTTCTTAATGATGGAGCCCGAGTGTGTTATTCCTTGACTCTCTTGTATTTAATCTGGTTTGGATTTACCCCCAAAATCCTACAGCAGAAAAACAGAGAAAGTCAGCCCCTAAACTTGTTCAACGTAGGTCCCAACTGGAGTAAATGCAGTCCTGACCTGAGAGCTACAGGCTCAGAACCGATCCGTTTACCCACTTTTGGGTCCCGAACAAGAGTGTGAGCGGCCCGGCAGCTACGGATTTCAGCTACGGAGGCCAAAAACCGGTCTGGATCTCCGCTGGAGGAACGCAGCCTCCGTTCATTCATGAGAAACCCGGCGGCTCCATGCTGGGTGCGTGTGATGCTGCGGGTTTGACTCTGGCTCACAACCTCAGCTGTAGATGTACTCACTGTGGACCTGTAGACCGTAGATCGTACTGTAAATTACATAAATCAACAAGCAAGAACGACTCTCAGTTGCTGCACCGGCTGATTAATGCTCCTTGTGCATGAAAAGCCCCAGAAACAGATTAATGATTCTCCACATCAGGGGAAAAGTGAAATTAACCAGACTCTGTTGCCTGTCACAGCCGTTGCACGAACGAGTGCGGTTTAAACAGTGATTTAAAGATCAGGTTGAAATGAATGAGGCCCAGAAGGATGTCTGAAATGGATTCAAATATTTTACAAAAGGAGAGTTTTTTTTTTTTTTACAGGAGAGTTGCTGCTGTAACGCACCGCTGATATTTGTAGAGCTGATGAGAGTGAAGGCAAACAGCTGATACTCACTGCAGCTTGGTGGGAAACTTTACTGCCTGGTTCACAATATGCAAACAGTTTTAATTGCTTGGGACTTGACTTTGACGACTTGAAAAGGTTTCTAAAGTCTTGACTTGAGATCTTGTGTTTGTGTAAATGACTTAGATTGAAAGTAATGAGATTTGTTCCAGCAGATTTGTTTTCTGAATTTGTATGGAATGATTGAATTTATTGAAGTTGAAACTGATTATAGAAATCAAACTCATGATGCTCTTACCTTAAGTTTTTATCCTATTAAAACCATATTGCATTGGAAAGTCCTAGATATTTAGTTTTCTTTAAGATATTAAATTGATACTGGACTCTTGATTTGTTCTGACTTGACTTGCTGTTCTACATTTAGACTTGGGACTTGACGTTAATGACATGAATTTGGTAATGCTGATTTTTTTTCCACAGTATTTAGTGATTTGGAAATGAACTCTTCACCTGGCCATATATCTAGTCATTTGTAATAACATCATGAGTGATTTTAATTCTGCATGAATCTAATTCAGTTGAGTCTTTTGTCCTGTTTGGACAGGATTCATTTTAAAGGGGGAGGTGGGGTAATGTGGTCATTACCGGAGCATCATGGTTGTAATTTTAGTCCAGTCTGAATCTGCAATGTAAGTGATTATTTCTGGAATGTAGAGTCGACTCCAAAAGAGCCGATTCTCGATTCCATCACGTCGATTCTGAGAATTGATTCTACTAATAAACAGAATTAGAGTGGACTCCTGTTGTAATCTCAACCGGACTCAAATTTGTAATTAATTAATTAATCAATTGGACAGTTACTACAAAACTCGTTGAGCTAACCAGACTTTCTAGAACATTTACACCAAGTTTTGTACCATTTTGTGGTAATGTAATAAAGTAGTTTTTTTGTACAACTTAGTCAGAGTCGGAGTTGGAATCGACTCCAAAAAATGTGGAATCCGTAAGTATTACAGACGGCACATCCATGCCAGTAAAGGTTTTGGTCTCCTTTCCCTCCTTTGGTCTCCTTTAGAACAGCGAGTAAAGAAAACTTCAAGTCGAAACTCGTCCGGTCTGAACTGACTGAGGTGGTTGTCGGTCTTGTTTCAGTTCCCACCACAGACAAAGTCATATTTCTACCGCAAAACAACAATAGAGATGCTGAGATCAGACCCAAAGCCTCAACTCTGCTCCAGTTTCAACTGTCTGGCAGCCAGACTGGATTGTTGTCACTGTCAGCTGTGGAAGTTACATGAGACGCAGGGTGTGAGGACAGCAGATCTGTCATTTTGGAGACTGATTATCAGAGGTGGAAAGTAATTAAGTACTTAATTACTAAGTACTGTAGTTAAGTACAGTTTTGAGATTCTGGCTCTTTACTGAGTATTTCCATTTTGTGAGACTTTCTACTTTTCCTCCACTACATTTCAGAGGGAAATCTTGTACTTTTTCCTCCACTACATTTATCTGCCGGCTGGAGTTACTTGTTACTTTGCAGAATAAGGTTTTACATCCAAAACATACGATAAGCTCATAAAACATGTTGCATTGTTAGAGTTTAAACTCCCCAACAGTATATGGAGCAGTTAGACCGACAACATTAAAATACTTCTTACAGGTTAATGCTTCAATAATTTAACTCTCTGACAGAATGACGACTTTTACTTTTCATACTTCTATATTTTTACTTTTACTTTTAACCTGTTCTTCCCGGCTGCCCCCGCCACTGGCTCCATCATTACAAACTCAGGTTGCACGGCCGAGCTTTGTTCAAACCCACAGAACTTTATTTTAAATTTTAGTCAAGATAACAAGTTTTCCAAATACACCAAACATGTCATGCTACATACAGGGAAATGTGTATATAATGATGCACAAACATCTAGATTTTTTCCATTTGATGTAATGGTGCAGCTATAAAAACATGGCGTCTTGAATTTGAATATTTACTTCAATATAAGCAGCTAGAGCTTCAAGAAAGAGTTGGAACGAGCAGATACAGAATATGGATGTGATGTTGTACAGTTAGGAATTTCTTTTTTTTTCTAACTCTTACTTAGGGACTGTTCGTTATTTAGGGGGGGGCAAAACGGGGGAGGAAGGTCAAATCATTTTTTAAGAACTGGGGAGGGACTTATGTTTTTTATTTTGGCTTTAAGGGAAGGACATACAACTTTAAATGGTTGTATTTTGTATTTATTTTAAATACGTTTTTTCTTTTCAAAATACGTGTTTTACCGCTGTATGGTGACGGGACTCACTAAGCTTGGTATCTCCCACCCCTACCTTAACCTCATTGGACCTCACGCCTCACCTTAACCACCCATTGGACGCGGTGCATGCATGACAATAGTGAGTCCCGTATGGTGACCACTGAACTCCGTCTATTTTGAAGTATCATGACGTTTTCTGAGAGACAATCTAAAGCTAGGATAGAGAGCGTGCTTCACCAGAATTTAAGGGTGTCCTTGCAGCATTTATCAGCGAATGACACGCAAGAGAAATTCACTATTTTATTGCAGTCGACAAAAGACAATCAGTTGCGACAAAAAATAATAGCTCTGAGTCGATTGTAAGAGGAGCTGTTGCTCCCAGACTCTGGGCCAGAGGGAGAGAGGAATCTGAGTGGACTATGAATATGCCTTCGAACGATTCTCGTACTTTTTCATCGTGCTTCCACCAAGAATATGATAAAAGAATACGGCATACCCGTGGTGCTGTTCAAGCGGCATACAGGTGAGCAACTTCTAGTGCTGAATGATGACACCGCTTCCATGCAAAGTGTCCTGCTCCATATAGTCCAACGGGACTGTTACGGTTTATTTGGGAAAACGGTCATTAATATGCACATGTCGCTAATGTTGGCTGTGTGCACACTGTGATGTGTGTGTGTGATGTGTAGGCTTATTACATAAGCATTCAGAAAAAACTGTATTGCAAACTGCTATGCCCTGCACACAGAAAAAAAGCAAAAGCCACAAGTGTTTTTCATTTATACTATCAGTGCGTAGTTGGTGCTTTGTGTGCTTATTCAAATGAAGGTTTGTGTGTACTGTATTGACGCAAAAACACTTTTTTTTTTTGCAAGAATTGTTTGCTTTTGCAAGAGATGTATAATGTTTTGCTGGGTGTAAGGTTTTGTGGTTAGTGTGTAGAGTTTTGCAAAAATAGCCTATAGTTTCAAAGATAGTGCCTAAGAAATCAGAAAAAAATGTAAATTTTGTTGGTTTTGTGTGGTAGGAGGAGTGGCTGTCATGCACCCATATTCTGCTGAAGTGCACACACAGCTTGTGTGATGATGCGATTATTTGTAAGGAGGATTTGCATTTTGCTTAAGAAATTAGCTGTTTGTTTTGGTGATAACTCTCACTCCCTCCGTGCTGTTTGCTCATTGCATTGGCTGGACTAGCGTCTTATTTTTGTTTCAGAGCTGGAATTGTCATAGGTAACTTTTGCAGTACTATAGGAGAGGACACAGTAAGTTGGGCTGGTAGTTTCCTTTTTTTTCCCCGACGAGGGAAGGGGGGTGAGAGGGCCGAGGTTTCAGAGTCACGGTTCGTTATCTTTCTGGGTTCTATCATTTGTTTATAAAGCTCAAAACACTAAACTAATAAGCTGCAGTGTATCTGTGCAGCCAGAGGAGTGAACTGCATGAGGTTCACATGTAATGGAGGTGAGGAGTCACAGCGGAGGCATTTCCTAACCTTTGTGAAACAAAATAAATTGGTTGCGATTAGTTTAAGGAGAAAAAGGAAATGGGGGTGATTTTCTACATAAAAGCCTTGAAATTCATAATTAGAAACTGTTGGGAAAGTGTCGATTTCTCGTGCGGCGGCAGCGCTCAGAGATGTTTGTTCCCGTTGCGGCTCATGACAGACCGCCGTGTGTATGAGAACATTTTTTTTTTTTTTTTTCCCAGCAAATGTGAAAAGCGACCGCAGCACTCTCCGGCCCAGATGGCGCGGCTTACAGGTCGTCGATCACATTTCTGCCATCAGAGTTGAAATTGAAACCTGAAGCTAAAGTGTTGGCTATGACCTTTTCATGTGAGCTGAAAAGGCTGTGTCTAATTCCTGGTATTATGACATAACGATGGAGAAATATACTGTTGGTTTGGGAGTTTCTGTTTGTTTCACAACATTTTGTCAGACTGTGTTTCCTCTAAAGAGCCACAGACAAAAGCTGACAGTCTGCTCTGTGAATCTGGGATTTCAGTCTGGGTTCACTGCATTTCTCCTGATTATCTTTATGCTTTGCCTTGACAGAGTGGGAAAGGAAGACAGAGGGAGTGTGTACATCGAGTGTATACATCAGGTGTGCGTATGTGTGTGTGTGAGAGAGGGAGAGAGAGAGAGAGAGCGAGAGTGACAGACATTGGTGCCAGACGTTTGATTCTCTGCCCGAACCCGAGATCGGCCCGGCCCAGCCCGGCCCGTGGGTTGGGGCCGGGTCCGGTGGGAATTTCCCCTCCCTTCCTCAGGCTTGGGCCGGGCCGGTCTCATGGTCAGATAGAACGTCTTTTTTTTATTTTTTATAATTGGGGTGGGGAGTAAGTTATTCGGTGTGATAATCAGAATGTTATATGTAGGCCCCGGATATATATATATATATATATATATATATATATATAGGCATGCGCAAAGGCTGCTCAGGTTTGTGGAACCAACTGAAACAAGTTTTGCTTCAGTGTTGCGCTATTCATTAAGATCCTGTGTGTAATTCTGAACAGATTTCTGTCATTCAAATTTCTCTGTAATCTGCAAAGTCTGATTGTTAATTCCTTGTGTCAATTATGTTTTTATCACCAGTCAGTCAAAGGTTACGATTTGAAATGTAAGTGTCGGGTTTTCTCTGCCTACGGCGCCACTCACTTTGCGAGTTCTTTGCGAGAGGAAGTCGGCTGTTCAGTAAGATCCCGCACGTAATTCTGAACAGATTTCTGTCATTCAAACAACTCGGAATTAGTTTACTTATAAACTTACTAACAACTTAAGAAAATTGCGGTTTTAAACCGAGCTCGGGCCCATAAATGCAGCTAATGGGACGGGCTCAGACAGAACGTGCACTGGCTCGGGTAGGGAGGGCTTGTTTTTTTGGGCCCGATCTAAGGTCTGATTGGTGCCTCCCGTGTGTCAAGGAGTTTCTCTTCTCCTCAGATCTGTTCATCACACTGCAGAAACTGTTTTTCATGTTGTGAGTCTTCAAGTTGAAGCTTCAAGACGTTTGTCTCGCTCCTGATCATGTAACTTCTAAATAAAAATATTCCTTCTAACTTCTTCATGACAGTGTAAAATGTACCTTGTTTGTGACAAAGTAACTTTTACCTTGTCAATGACGATGTAACTTGTTTGTTACTATGTAACCTGTAAGTTGTTTACAACACTGTAACTTGTTCATGACAATGCAACTTGTTTGTAACATTGTAGGCCTAACATTTATCTTGTTCATGACAATGTAACTTGTAACTTGTTTATGAGAATGGAGCTGGTTTCAACAGTTACTTGGAACCAATTCATGAAACACAGAAGTTGAAGCAAATTTTATATTTTGATATTTCTTCAAAGCAGCAAAGCAAGTTAAATGATTTCTCTGTAAATATCTGGCAGTAAGCTCGACTTTGCACTACAACATAAAAACAACACTTACTAAGATAATTAGTTCTTCACACTTAAAAAACCTTTACTATCTCAGTTTCAGGTTCACCATGCTCCCAATTACTTATTATTACTCTTAACTTAAATTGTATCTATTTTATTTTATCTTATTTTACTTTTATTATTTATCTATTTATTTTCTCATTTTGTTAAGCACTGTGTATTGCAATCTTGCACAAAAGGTGTAATATAAATATTGAAAAGTTTAATTGATTGATGATCTTCTCTGTAAAAGCAGCAGGATGCCACAGTGATGAGGCAGACTGGCTTTAGTGTGTTAAGGAAGACTGACCCTGACCTCTGACCTCTGACCCTGATCTCCCTGGAGTCTCCCTGCAGGGACCAGTAAAGTCACAGAAACAGAAACAGCTCATGTGTTTGAGTCTTGCATGGCGTGATAAAGCTGGACTCAGATCCTCCGCTGCAGGAACCCGGTCTGCTCTGCAGCCATGAAGACGCCCAGCTGTTTGTTTTTTCCTTCAGTCTTCTGCTAATTTCATGCCAAAGCAATTTCCCTATTTGTTTACCTCAGATGATCAGATTTACAGATACAGACTGACAGCGTCATGTTTCCTAAACTCCATGAGCCCCTTTCTAAACCTCCGGCTCCATCTGTTTCAAAGTGCGTCTCATTGGAAAAGCCTGGCTGGACCATTACACAAATATACGTCCGTGTTCTTGTTTAAGATCCATTTTAAAAAGTCTGCAGTCAGGGTTTGTTCGGTGCGTTCTTTTCCTGACAGTTTCAGGGAGGCAGAGACTCTTAATGCAACGGACTGAAGATCCATTTACTCAGCAGAATTCACACGTCGTCACACGACAGGAGAACACACATCTGGGTTCTCTGCCTCGTAGATAAATCTCTTTATGACGGTGAGGCGGCGGCCACACTGACACATCCCAAAACAGATAGAATTATTGCTGATAGATGTGAGTGTGTTGGGTGGTTCTGAGCGTCAACATGGCGGCGAGGCAGAAGAACAAACAGAGTCTACAGTATAAATTCAATAAGAAGACTGAGCTGAAAACCTCCAGTCATCCGAACGCTCTACCAGGCTTTCTCCGTTCTATCTTCGTTTCGGTCGGACCTTCGTCTCCGTGTTCTAAAACAAACGTAGGAACGTCTCTGATTGGCTGAACGGACGCTGAAGAATCCGTCCGTCCAGAAAAAGTTCAGCTGGTTGAACTTTCTGTCAAAACGGATGGAGATCTGACAGACGGAGCGTCATCAGACAACAGACATCTGTCAGTGGAGATTAAAGTGGATACAGACAACTTTTCAACTTTCCCCCCGTTGTCCCCCCGTAGCGTTTCCAAGTGGTATTGTTATTTGCGCAACCGGATCGCAACACGGCTAACGCTACCGCTACCAATAGCTACCGGGGAAAACTATCCTATTCCTCTTTTGGTTGCGCAATGGATGACGCACTTCCTTTGTGCCGTAAATCGAGCCTTCATTCTCCCGGGAGATCGTACCCGGTGGCAGACAGAATTGCATAGTGAAAGCGAGGCTTATAGGGAACCAATCTAAACGCCGATGGTGTCATTATTCTATAGACATTACACTGTGCAATCAACATTTACTTCATAATGATAAGTTAAAGCAAAAAAGTTGTCTATAGGGTCTTTAACTGAAATGAACAGAAACGACAGACAGACGGATCGCCCAAGATGACACATTCTCTAGCATTTTAAAAATAAATCACGTTGTTGTATTAAGCAGTGCTTCTATGTATGAAATATGCTATAAGCTGTGTTTACAGTTCAGTTGCTAACGTTGGCTAGCAAACCAGTTAGCCTAATGTTCCTGTATTCTACATGGAAGAGATGAAGGCAGCTGATCAACTAGAGTACCAGAGACTGAAATCACATTCAAATAAACTGATCTTTCATTAATAAGCTGATCATTATTTAGGTTTATATAAACTACCAGTCCACAGTCCGGACCCACCTGACTGAATGTTCTGTGTTCTTCATCCTCTTAAAGCCATTTAGATCTAAAGGCTTCTGCTTAAATGCTTGAAATGTGTTTCTTAGAGAAATACAAATAGTGAAGTTGATCCTATGTATGAATTTATTTCCAAAGCCTTTGCCTTTCCATCAAGGCAAAGGGCGGCTACCTTAAAGAATCTAAATATAAGATAGATTTGATTTGTTTAACACTTTTTTGGTTGCTGCATAATTCCATTTGTGTTATTTCATAGTTTTGATGTCTTTACTGTTATTCTAAAATGTGGAAAATAGTAAAAATAAAGAAAAATGTGTGTGTCCAAACTTTTGACTGGTAGTGTATGTCACAATCTACTTATTATTGTCCCTGTTCTCAGTTTTTCTATCCTGTTCTATAGTTTCTGTCCTGTTGTATGAATAAACTTGGTTCTTATCTCACTCTAGTCTCTGCTAGTGGACAGCGAGTTAAATTTGCTCTTTTTGGTTTGTGTCAGTGGATGTTTTTCTACTTTCACTCTCCTCTCCAAAGGCTTTTCCTGTCTGCTCACATCAGGTCTGAAGCCCTGACGCTGCACAGCCGCCTCGCATTAACACCGCAATTATTACAGAATGAGTTTCTTCTTTGAAATGATACATCAACAATTTAAAAAACACTGACACTTGTTCGATCACTGCTGGCAGGAATGTAAAGAACATGGTGGGTTCAAGTCAGAGTCACCAGTCTTCTTCAGACTTTTGTCTTGAAAGCAGCTCTGGTTTTCATCTGTGGTTTTGAAACATCGACCCATTAATTTTGGTTGGAGGAATTCTTCCAAACAGGGTACATATATATTTATATTTATGGGCCGGGCAATGCCAATGTTGTTATTATTATTCTGCATCTTCCTACGAGGAAATCTGCCTTCCCATGCATGAAAATAAACAAAACTTTGCCAAACTTCCTCAACTGGCATTGTGGGCTAATAGTCCTGATGGTGGCGCTACAGCAACCGTCTAAAGTCCCAAGGCCCAAGTGAGCAGAAGTGTTCAGATGTTTCGAGCTGGCAGGAATTATGAAGATATAGTAAAAAGTGGCAGCGCACACAACTCCAAATCTTAAACAATGTATCGGCTGCACGGTTGTAGCAAGGATCAAAACAAACGGAACACCGGCACTCCCAGAAAATTAATCTTCTAATTTATTATGGGAAAAAAACGAAAGTGTTTCAGCTAGAAGCCATCATCAGCGTAGGAATTATGAAGTCCATCACTCTGTTTTTCTCAAAAACTGTAAAACTAGTTAAACCTATCTCCTCCCACATGTTTTGCTCAATTGACCCCAAACTTGCTACACTGCATCTTCAGTGCAGTACTGCATCTGCAACGATCCAGCCAGATTTTTGAATTATCAAAAATTAAGCCCACAGTGCATCAAAATGTTTTACTGTAAACAGCTACTGCAAATTCTCGCTAAATAAATCTCCAATGTTCATGAAAATAAATGACAAAATTTTGATGTCATGGTAGATGTAGTGTGTAAAATTTCATAATTTTATCTCAAAAACAGAATTTTTGACAACATTTTGAATTCTGCCCTCATGTAAACTATTGCAGTCAATGGAAATAGAGCGTCTTTAAACATCAGTTTTTCACTTATGGAGCAATCAATCTTTGTAAAAATAAATTACAGACATCTCTATGTTATCTAGTTGAAGTACGCAAATTCTCATAATTTTGTCTTGAATGCTGAATTTTTGACACTAGATGGGATTAGCAACAGATGTTTTAATGATAATTATGGTCCGGGCGGTTCTGCTGATGGACCCTCATGTATTTCTCATTCGTCCTCTTCTTCTTCTTCCTACTCCTCCTTTTCTTCATCTTTCTCCTCTTTTTCTTCCTCTTCCTCCTCAAAATGCCCGGCCCTGACACTGCTGTGCAGCAGCTATAATTATTTATTTATATTTATAGCACTTTAGAATAAACCCATTTTAATGCGAAAGTAAATCTAACTTTAACATGGAGGCCAATTAAGACCCAGAATTAAAAGCTGAAAGAGCGTAGAGGACAGGAGGAATAAATCTGTGTGCACAAGTGTGTGTATGTGTGTGTGTGTGTGTGTGTCTGCCATCACACTGAGGGGACCTCAGCTCAATAAAAACCAGCCCTTTGACTTGGTCTTGTTAAAGCTGTGGATGTTTTTCCAGCCAGTGTGTATATTTACCGAGGTGTGCATGTGTATTTACGTGTGTGTGTGTGTGTGTGTGTGTTATTTTCCCCCTGGGCTGGTGTGAATTTTCCCACTACATTAAAGGATTACACTGGGAGTTGGGTCCAGTATGATGATGACCAGATCATCAAAACTCTGCCCGCTGCACATGCTAACACCATTTACAGTATATTCAGTAATCACAGGCGAATGTGTCTCAGCCAATCAGAAGCGAGGACCGGGTGTTTCTGTCTCTTCGAGGTGATTTCACATCAGGAGGAAACACTCACCTCTCATGGGTGAATGCAGTCCATCTCTGGTGATAGGCGACTGTTCTCCTGAGAAAACCACAGAAGAAGAGGTGGAGAGTCAGAACACACACACACACACACACACACACCCTCCGATTACCTCTCTACAGTTACAGCCACATAAGAAGGCTGGACCGCTGACTAATTTTATACAAATTTAGAGAAGAAATTCTCCATAGGCTTCTGTGTATTTTTTAGCTAATTTTTCTTTTAACTTGTGACTTTTTGTCCTTAACAGTTCAAAAATTCACCCATCTGGGATTTCTTTTGTCCAAAATCTACACAGAGTACTCCATTCTATCCATCAAAGATGAGAAAACATCAAAGATGACAGTCTATTCCTTGTGTGGCTGCTATTTAGAGTCTACTTTCTGATATTTCAAAGATACACTGCAAAAAATCTCCATCTTAACAAGTCATTTAGTCTATTATTGAGTCCTAAAATCATAATTTTCTTAAAATAAGTGAAATAATCTGTTAATGGGATTTGATAATTTCACTTGTTTCCAATACAAATCAACTTGTTTCAAGAATTCTGTAGAATCAAGTGTAATTTTCTTGACAGCAGTGCAGTGATCTGCCTTATTCTGACTGGTTTCAACAGACTGACTCTCATTTCTAGAAAACTCCTGACACAAGTGAAGCTGCATTGGAGACAAGTGGAGTCATCTCTCTTCACTGCAGAATGTTTCTCTTGGTTTAAGAAAAATTTGATTTGAAGGCTGAATATGAGACTAAATGACTCGTTAAGATGGACGTTTTGTTAAACCTTCACCCTCCATGTGGAAATTAGAGTTGGGCGATTGGACAAATACATCAGGGATCATCAGGGTTACTAATAATTAATCAAGTCTAGGAGAGATGAAAGCATGGATGAGTGTCTCAGCATCTTTTAGCTAAATTCTGCAGGTGACAAAAGGCGTTTTTTGTAATACTGTTAATGTGTGTTTCAAATGAAAGGTCAGGATCGAACATAACACCAAGATTCTTAATGAGGGGAGATACTCTGGAACCATCAAAATTAAGAGAGAAATCATTATACAGAGGTCTCTGCTTGTTTGGACCAAGAGTGATCTGGAAGTTTGATGTCATCCAGCCTTTGACTGCAGATAAGCATGTCTCTAAGTTTTGTACTTGTAAGTGATTTTTAAGTTCGATGGAGATGTATAATTGCGTATCATCCGCGTAGGAATGAAAGCCACATTTATGAATAAGATTGCTGAGAGGCAGCATGTAAATGGAAAAGAAAACTGGGCCAAGGACGGAACCCTGTGGTACACCATAATTGACCATAACGGGATCTGAAGTGCAGTTGATGTGAACAAAATGAAATCTATTAGACAGATATGCTCTGAACCGTGACACAGCAGCTCCAGTGATGCCAACATGATTCTCCGGACCAGGCAGGATTATACGTCGCGGTCGGCAGTGTTGAAAGACACCGAGGCCGAGGAGAACCAGAACTGAAGTCAGACCAGAATCAGCAGCAGGCAGCAGGTCGTTCACCACCTCGGTGAAGGCGGCTTCAGTGCTGTGAAATTGCCTGAGTTATGTTTCCTACTGTAAGATTCAACTCCTGGGTCAGTTAATGAAGTCAAGATGGACTGGAGAAAACCAAAAAGTTGGATTTTTCTCAGCTGTTGTCCACCAAGGGGCGCTGCACTGTTGCTCTGTCAAAACTGTCTCCCATAGGAATGAATGGACTTTATGCGTACCATAACAGAACATAACGGAACAGGCAATTCTTCACTTTAGCCTTTAACTAGCTCTGACTTTCCTGATACAGGCCTGAAACTATTTTTTTTTTTTTTTTTGCACTTGCTTCACACTTATGCACTGCTGCACTTCTTTTAAAATGTTGTATTTTACTTGATTTTATGCATTCTATGTACTCTATTTCTTAACTTTATTTGTATTATTATTCAGTGGGTTTTATTTTCCATCTTATGTTATGCTCATTCTATGTCTATTTTCATGCATGCAATTTCTTGTAAACCACTTGGAGCTGCATTTCTTGTATGAAAGGTGCTATACAAATAAAGTTTCTTATTATTATTATTATTATTATTAATTGTGAACAAGATGTAATACTATAAACTATAGAATTTAAATAGTAAAAATGTCCCCTTCCTTGTGCATTTAATGGGGCAGTAACTAGCCCAAGCTGACGCCCTCTGTCTGCGACCAGGAGGAACTGCAACAACATCGACAAGTCTCTGAAACACCAGACCCCCCCCCCCCCCACACACACACACACACACACACTAGTGATGCGCGGATTGGCCCTGACGCCACCCGAATCCGCATAAATCATCCACCCGCCACCCACCCGAACAAATTATTTTCTACGATTTTCTACCCGCATGGACATTTCACTCCACCTCTATAGTGCCTTTTAAATTATGTCGAGCAGCACAAGCTTTCTATGTGATTTCTTTATTGTGTCTTCCTTGTATTGATGTGTGAGTGTTTTCTTAACGATTTACTTTAAAGATTACAGAGGCTGCTTTCAGTAATTAAACGTTTCCATGGTGATCTGTGCCTTTGCAATACAGTTTCATGTTTATGCTGCGGTCCCGTTTCTCTCTTGTGTAATAGAAATAATTACACAGCGTCTCTCTTAATGGGGAGACACACTTATCGTTTCTGCCGCGGTGGGATCGCTGCAGGTATTTAATGAACTCAGAAATTTTTTTTTTTTATGCGCACCCGATCACACATTACCATTATTTCTCAGTGGGATATATGTAAGCGTGATGGTATGGTAACATATTACACTGAAGTAGGCTGGGTTTAAATAAACATTTCTTTAAGTTCTTCTTTTTTGGTAAAATGAAAATGGCAACAGGTATTAATATTTTCCTCATTAATGATGTATTATTTCACCCATCCGCTATTAATCAGTATGTTAATTTTTATTACCCGACCCACCCGATCCGGTGCCCACGGATATAACTGCAATCCGCGCATCACTAACACACACACATCCACTTTAACTACGGTGGCCTGTAACTGACACAAACAATAAAGTCTCTCACACAAATAGCTGCTCTTTCTGACTCATACACACATTCCCTCTCTCTTTCTCACTCACAAATACACCACGTCTGAACACACACACACACACACACACACACACACACACTCTCTCTGTGTCACACATACACACACACACCATGTGGTCGTGGGCGTCGTCCTCTGTGTGTGTTCTTCCTCCAGCGCCTCCTCCTCCTCCTCTTCCTCCTCCTCCTCTTCCTCGGCCTCGCTGTTCTGTCTCTGCTCCTCCTCCTCCTCCTGCTCCGAGCTCGACTCCTCCTCCTCCTGCCACGCCTCCTCGCTCTTACACTCCTCCGCCTTCCTCAGCTCTGCACACACACACACACACACACGTAAGCACATACATGACTGTAACTGAATTACTTTCATAATCAGAGGAGGTAAAAGTAGAAGGCAAACTGATGTAATGCCACCTAGATGTGTGTGTGTGTGTGTGTGTGTGTGTGTGTGTGTTACAATGATGGGTCCAACAGTAAAATAAGCTTCAATTCCAAGATCACCAACATTACAAGCAACCAATAGTAAAGAGGTCAAAGGTCAGAGATCACAGCATTCAGACAGTAGTGTATGATTTAAAAAAAAAAAAAAAAAAGCAAGGCTGGAAGTAACTAATTACATTTACTCACATTACTGTAACTGAGTCGCTTTTTTGTGTACTTGTACTTTTTTGAGTATTTGTAATTTTACTCTTACTTCAGTCCATCTCTCCTGCAGTTTTGTCCTTCAGTCCATTTTAAATCCATCCATCACAGAACAGATTGTGTGTCTCTCCATCAGCAACAGAAACTGGATCAACGTAAACTGACAAACTGTGGATCCATTCACAGTGAGAAGAGGAATCTGACTTTACTTTTATTTTATAATTTCAATTTTTTTTTATTCTAAGTTCTCTATTTTAAAGAGGAACTCACTCACTCTGAGGAAATGAGACACTTTTTAGTTTTACTGAAGTAGATTTTTACACCAGTACTTTTACTTCTACTTAAAGCTGGGCTCAGATTACAGGAGTTTTAAAATCCTTACCGATTTTGATATCGGGTTGCATCACGTACATAAGGAGAAACTTAACCGATTTTCTGCTCTCAAATTGCAAACAAGCTCACACTACAAGTTCAGAACATGACGGTGCATCACACACTACAAGATATTATTAAGATTATCTTGCCTGACGGAGCTTCTGTACGCGACAACTCACGTGACCATGGAGAGGCAGGAGACAGATGTTTACAGACATGGAGGCGGAAAAGCTGCTTTGGTGTGTTCAGTAATTTGCCAAAGAAAAGTGAAAGGCCAGACGAGTTTGGATGAGGAAATGTTTGGAGAGACAGATATAAAGCCGGCTGTCCGCTCCGGAGGACCGGAGGTGAGAAACCGTCAGTTTTAATATAACGTATACGTTTGGTACGCTATCGCTAGCCTAGTGCTAAAAGTGCTAAAAGGTTTACCGTTGGTAGGCAACACCGTCAGCTGTCCCGGCCGGGATGTTAAAGTTGTATTGTCCAGTGTCGAAAGGCATAATGAAGTGACGTCGCCGTGCAGATACTCGCAAATATCAAACAGGTTAGAACTTATCGGGGCGGCTCCGATGCGTCTTCTAACGGTTCGGGAGGGTTCAGATCTGATCTGTACTCAGCTCACATCACCAGATCTTCCGCGCCGAACTTCGGTTTCGACCAAGACTCAGATCCAGATTTCTCCTTCGATTGTCGGGAGCGGCGAATCGGGGATAAATCGGCCAAAAACTCCTGTAATCTGAGCCCGGCATAAGTCAAAAGTAATAGTAACAGAACTTGTACTGCTTTCTCCCCCACTGAGGTGAGACGTGAGCTCAGTCTGTGCCTCAGCAGCAGTGAAGCTGTGGTCAGGGAACAGGGACCCGTCTGTCTGTCCCGACGCTCCAAACCACAGCAGACAGCCACACAGCAGATGTCACAAACATTCCTCCGCCTCTCTCTGCATGTTGTTTTCTATTGTTTTTACTGTAATTAGACTTTTCAGTGCAGAAACCAAACAACATGGTTTTACGTGACTTTGGTCGCATTTTGCTTTGTATGCGTGTTGTTTTCTGTCTGCGGTGTGTGAGGTCATGCTGTGTGGGAACTAGTCTGTTGTTACTGTTATTTTTCTTTTTAGCGCATTTTTTTTTTTAAATAGTAGAAAAGTGAAAACCTGTGGCATCTACTGCAGACAACATGATTTAAAAAATGCAGTTTAAGTCTGCTTGATCTAACTGAGACTGTTACCTCTTTGCTCACTGAGTTCTGAACTTCTCAACTTGTGCGTGTGTGTGTGTGTGTGTGTGTGTGTGAAAACCTGTGGCGGTGATGTGTGTGTCTTCTGTGATCTGCTCCAGTCTTCCCAGTAAGGCCTCGATGTTGGCTTTAATCTGAGTCAACTCCGACTTGATCGCCTGAAGCTCTGTACCTTTCACTGCTGGAAGAGAGAGAGAGAGAGAGAGATTAGTGTGAATGTTAATCTGACTCAGCTCTCATTTAATAGCCTGCAAGGAGAGGGAGAGAGAGAGAGAGAGAGAGAGAGAGAGAGAGAGAGAGAGAGAGAGAGAGAGAGAGATAGTCCATACCTTTTCATACTTTCATTCATATAATTCAGACAGATGTTTTACATTTCAGAATTGAATCACCTGGACATTTACAAGCTGTGCAGAAATGTCCCTCCTGGACCTTTAAGAGGTTACATAATAATAATAATAATAATAATCTTTATTTGTATAGCACCTTTCTTAACAAGGTTACAAGGTGCTTGTACAAGTAAAAAAATAGAATAAAATACAGATGAAATGCAGTTAAAAAACATTAAAACAACATAATGCAAATACACAACACCAATAACCCGTGGTACTAAAACAATAAGAGAAAACAATTATAAACAATTATACACAAGCAACAAACATCGAAGAACTGGAATTGTATGTAGATTGTAACTACAAATGCACCAAGCTGCTGCCTTAAGAGATTAAAAAAGCCTTTTTATAAAAATGGGTTTTTAAAAGAGATTTAAAAGTAGTTACTGAGCTAGCTAACCTGAGATCCTCAGGCAGGCTGTTCCAGAGTCTGGGGGCTTGGATAGCAAAGGCCCGGTCACCCTTGGTCACCAACCTAGACTTAGGTACAACCAGTAGAGCCATATCAGAGGACCTCAGGTTACGACCTGGCACATATGGGATTAAGAGCTCAGTAAGGTAGCTAGGTGCCAGGCCATGAAGAGCTTTAAAAGTTAACAATAAAATCTTAAAATCAATTCTAAATTTGACAGGCAGCCAGTGAAGTGCAGCTAAAACCGGAGTGATGTGTTCAAATCTTCTTGTACCAGTAATAAGTCTAGCAGCCGCATTCTGCACCAACTGCAGGCGATGTAGTGAGCTTTGGCTGAGACAGGAGTAAAGGGCGTTGCAGTAGTCTAAATGAGAAGAGACGAGGGCATTAACAACTCTATTGAGATCTTGACTAGATAAAAAGGATCTTATTTGAGAAATGTTTCTCAGGTGCAGGAAGCAAGATTGAACAACCCTCTTTACTTGGGCATCAAAGCAAAGATGGAGTCAAATAAAACACCCAGGTTTTTTGCAACCGGTTTCACATTATCTGACAGAGAGCCAAGACTGCCTTGTATATGGGATCTGGAACTGAGAGGGCCGAACAGGAGAATCTCTGATTTATCTGTGTTTAGTTGAAGGAAGTTCTGGGACATCCAACAGTGTATATCAGCTAGGCAGGCCTTAAGGGAAGCTAGACAACTGGAGTTGGAGGTTTTGAGTGGGACATAAAGCTGCGTGTCGTCTGCATAACAGTGGAATTGGATGTTATGCTTATGGATGACATGACCTAGGGGGAGCATATAAATTGAAAATAATAAAGGGCCAAGGATAGACCCTTGCGGAACACCACAAGTGAGCTGGGCAGACGAGGAGGAGGCATTACCAACAACAACGGAGAGGGTTCTATCTGAGAGGTAGGAACACAGCAGTTGGAGAGCGGTGCCGCCAAGACCTACCCAAGATTCTAAGCGATTCAACAGTATGGTGTGGTCCACCGTGTCAAACGCTGCGCTTAAATCAAGAAGGACCAGGATCGAAGAGTCACCAGCATCCATAGTCATGAGTAGGTCGTTGGTGACCTTAATCAGGGCAGTCTCAGTACTGTGGAGGGCTGGTGGGACCAACTGTTTCAAGTACCTCCTTTAGGAGAGATGTGGGAATAGTGTCTAATTGGCCGGACGAGGATTTCATTTGAGATATGGTTTTGGTGAGAGCTGATAGAGTAGTGGGTTCAAACTGACTAAGTGAATCTGGAATGTTGGGTGGAATTAAAACATCAAGGGGGGTTGGTGTGATCTGGGGCCGAATATTCTCTACTTTGTTAAGGAAGAATTGCAGAAATTCTTCACATTTTTCAGGGGATGGTTCTATATGGAGAATAGGAGGGGGGGGGGGGGGAATAACTGAATTAATCACCTTAAACAGGGTCCTGGAGTTGTTACTGTTATTGGTGATGATGTCGGAGTAATAACTAAATTTAGCGTTTTTAACAGCCTGCTGATATTTCACCATGAGTTGCTTTAAACAAATGAGAGAAGCATGCAATTTATTCGCCTTCCATTTGCGTTCCGCTCTTCTGCACTGTCTCTTGATGGATCGGGTACGTTCATTGAGCCACAGCTGTGCGTTATGTTTAGGCATTCTAATTTTGAAGGGTGCGATGGAGTCCAGGATAGACAGGCGTTTACTGTTAAAATTGTTGATCATGTCATCAGTGCTAAGATGCTGCTCAGAGGGACAAGGATGACAAGAGGCTACAAAGGCATCACAAAAAGTACTAGCAGACTCAGAGTTAAAAACACGGGATCTAATTGGAACAGGGGACTTAAGGATAGGATGGGGAAGAGGAGCATTAAAAACCACAGCTTTGTGGTCAGACACACATACATCAATTAATTCCAAGTTATGGAGAGCTAGACCCAGCGAAAGCACTAAATCAAGTGTGTGGCCCTTACAGTGACTGGCCCCATTCACAAACTGTGTAAAATCAAACGACTCAAAAAGACTCATAAAATCAGCAGAGAGAGAGTGGGAGGGGCAGCAAACATGGATGTTGAAATCTCCAAGTAAAATAATGTTATCAAAGCGCTGGGTGATGAGAGACAGGAGTTCAGAACATTCAGCAATAAAACCACAGTTCTGTTTTGGGGCCTATAAATTAAAACACAAAGTACTGGGTCCTTGCTGTTCATTAAAAAAACGAAAAACTTCAAAACATTTCCAAAAGAGATGGGAGAACATTTATGATCATTCTTATAAAAGACAGCAAGCCCACCACCCCTCCTCGCTGGTCTAGGCAGGTTAAAATAAGATAAATTAGGGGGAGAGGTTTCGATGAGAGGAACATTGTCCTCCAGGCTTAGCCAGGACTCGGTGATCATAAAAAATTCTATGTTATGTGACATGATAAAATCTTGACAAATAAAAGACTTGTTAGACAGAGACCTGGCATTTAAAAGACACATTTTAACAGAGGAAGTGAATGAATAGTAGGTCTGATTAAGTTATTGTTGTTGACAGTACATGCTGGGGGAACAGGCAGACAGGGCGTATGAAGCGTATGACAGATTTTACCCTCTTTTTGCCAAGCGGTTGTTATTTGACGGATCCGCTGCAGTTGCCAGCTGTGTCGGGGTTAATGCTGCTCATCTGCTCTATTGTTATTTCTATTCTCTTTTTCTTTGCTGCATCCTGTTACAATTTGCTGCTGCAAAGACCCAGTTTCCCCTCAGGAATCATTCCATTCTCACACAGCTTTGTTGGATATTCAGCTCTGATTGGCCAATCTGATGTCTAAATAACAAACTGCTGTTCCACATCTAATAATCGCTCCACAGTCAAGAAGTCCGGCCTTTGGTCGATCTGATCAAATGAACTGGCTCCACCTTGCAGCAAAAAGACGTTGCTGCTTCTCCTACAAACAGCAGACAATTCTGACAAACAGTTTGGTCTCTTTGTTGGAGCAGGAGGCTGCGGAGCTCGCTGCTTCAACTGACAGCTGACTGGAGACAAGACTGTCTGTGGGTCCAACAGCTACAGGAGGAAGAGGGGAATTATATATAGAGACAAAATCAATGAACTGATCCTTTAAGTCTTTAGGAAACCTGCCTCCCTTCCTGTTTGTGTGTCTTCGCCATCAAATTCTTTTGTGTCCAAACGGCCAAATGGTTACAAGTATCAAGATTCTGTGACACTAAAACGATGCAGGCAGTTGAAACAATTTCTAAAAATTAATTTCTGTTGCACGGTTTGCCTGAAGTCGGCGCTATGGAGTGCAACCAACTGTGGTCTAAACTCTGGGCTCCGTCCTAAATATGTTTCTGAAGTTCAGTTGCTGTAGCATCAAGCGTTTAGGAATTAGGAATGATGTCTCACTAACAGTTTGGATTTTCAAAAACCAAAACAAGTATGTGCAATGGATTCAACTTGAACCAAGGAATCTGAGAAAAAATAAATAAATAAAAGATTCTACACCTTATGGTTCAGGAGTTATCGGCCAAAACATAAAGTTGCTTGTTATAGCGCCACCATCAGGCCGATCTGTGGTAGTTTAGTTGTTTGAGCAGCGTGGGGATTTGAAACTCGGCCACTAAATTTGATTGATCTACAACTTCCAGTCTCTGAGGAACAGATTGTTTTAGGACAGAAAACAACATAAAGGAGAAATAAACAATTACAGTTTTTGCCGATTGCTTACACACTGAAAGTGAATGCTTAGACAAAAGCATCAAAACCTTAACTTTTGTAACCATGCCTTAAACAAAGGCACCAAAAGGTTGACTGTGGGGGCACCTGCCTTGCCTGTAGCTTGTAGTTTTGACTGAATGTGTCTGACCCAATCCAACCCCCACCCCCATCCTTGTGTGAAAATGTAGGCATTGTAGTCCTGTGTGTTTTGAGTTACATTCACGGTACAGTGTATACATTTTCTGTTACAGAGAGTCCTGGACTTTGATGCAGCCGCACAGCCTCACAGGTTCATTTTCATTGATGAAGCTGGATTCAGTCTAGCTAAAACCAGGCGTCGGGGGTCGAAATATTATAGGACAAAGAGCTGTGGTGAATGTCCCTGGGCAGCGCGGGGGAAATATCACCTTGTGTGCCGCCATTACAGTAGTCTGCAAGGAGTTCTCCATCACCATGCCACCCTACAGGTCCCTACAATACTGCACACATAATCACACTTCTGGATTCACTACATAATGCAGTTGTACAGGATGGACCAGAGCAGCCCAGGTTTGTTGTCATCTGGGATAATGTTAGTTTCCACCGGGCTGCTCTGGTCCGGGACTGGTTCGCAGGTCACCCACTTTTCATCGCACTCAATCTCCCCCCATACTCTCCGTTCTTGAATCCTATTGAAGAATTCCTCTCTGCATGGCGTTGGAAGGTGTGTGGTAGCCCTTCTACAGGCAGTGGAGCAGGCTTGTGGAGACATGGATCAGGGGTCCTGCCAGGCCTGGATACGGCACTCCAGGCGATACTTTCCACGCTGCCTAGCTCAATACAACATCGCATGTGATGTGGATGAAGTCTTATGGCCAGACCCACAAAGAAGGCGAGATTTAGCCTAATTTTTTTCTGTCCTTTTTTTTTCTAGCACAAATGTTTTTGTTTTCTTCTACTGCGCTTTTGTAGTTTGAGGAGTGTTACTGTAGAACATTTTGAGGAAAAAAATAAATAACTTTATCCCCTTATTTGTATTGATAGTGTGTTATGTTCGGAATACACATCCATACTTTACACATTTGGATACCTGTGTGTATGTGTGTTTACTACATGTATGACAAAACTCTATTGCAAACTGCTCTGCCCTGCACACAGAAAAAGCAAAAGCCACAAGTGTTTTTCATTTAGTGCGTAGTTGGTGCTTCGTGTGCTTATTCAAATGATGGTTTGTGTGTACTGTATTGAATTTTTTAAAAGAGTTTGAAGAGTTTTGTAAGAATTGTTTGCTTTTGCAAAAGATGTATAATGTTTTGCTGGGTTGGTGTAAGGTTTTGTGGTTCGTGTGTAGAGTTTTGCAAAAACAGCCTATAGTTTCAAAGACAGTGCCTAAGCAATCAGAAAAAACTGTAATACATATGTTGAATTTTCTTCCACACATGGTGAAGGCAGAAAGAGAGAGAGAGGGAGTGGGTGGGAGAAAAAATAAACAAGAGAGGAGAGATGGAAGAGAAAGAGAGAGAGAGAGAGAGAGAGAGAGAGAGAGAAAGAGAGAGAGAGAGAGAGAAAGAGAGAGAGGAGGATCGAAGAGGGATATAAAAAGGGTTGTCGATATCCTACTCAGGGATGACATTGCTTGTGATGTGGCCAGACCCTAACAGAAGGCGGGATCCATAAACCATCCACCCCATCCCTTACGATCTCTTACAATACTATTTTTTGTTTTACCATTGCACTGTCATTTTACTGTAATTATTTTTGTTTCCATGAGTTTACAGTAACATATTGTATTGATTACGGCACTGTAATTATACTTTTTTTTTGTGTGTTTTTTTGTTGTTGTAAAAACCTGCAATGGCAAAAAAATAAGCTGTATATATTTTTTTCTGAAGCCTTTCTATTTTTGTGTTCACTGAAATTTGAGTAGATGTACTGTTCTGGAACAGTCTTTCACAGAAGCCTGTATGAATTAAAAAGTTATACAAAGTACTAAAGACAGCAGTGTTTTGTATAAAGTACATCAGTGTGTTGTTGCTGCTTTTGAAAACCATACATACACCATACACACACACACACATACACACACACACACACACACACATACACACTCCACACTGCGCACCCACAGACATTTGCCCACTGTCTG